>NW_004567137.1:11556288-11591234 GCF_000260355.1 Condylura cristata
AACAGAAATTTGATATTTTTCAGACATGCAATGGAGTTGTGGGATACAAGATTCTGGAGTTGAGGAGAAAGATCCAGGATAGGGATGTGAATTCTCAGACAGGCATTGTAAATAAGATAGTATTTAAAGTCTCAAGACTGTATGATGTCACGTGCAGACAGTGTAAATATAGAACACCCTGAACTCTGGGCACTGCTAACATTTAGCAGGTGGGTAGATGTGGTAAAAACTCAGTGATTAGGAAGTAAAGGAGAAAAACTAAGAGCATTTAGGATCTTGGAAGCTATGAAAAGTAAGTTTTCATAAAGAAAGAATTTATCAGTTGTTTCAAATGTTGCAAATAAGGAAGATGAGGGCTGAGGATTGGATTTAACTGTATAACACTAATGACTGAGTGGAATGGATGACAACGTAACTAGAGTGAGTTCCAGAGAATGACAAGGAGAGTAAATGGAAATGGCCACAGTCTTTTTAACATATGGTGCTGAGCAACTGGACATCCCATGCAAAAAGATGAATCCAGACACAGACCTTATGACCTTCACACAAATCAACTGAAAATGTATTACAGATCCCAATGTAAAATGTAAACCTATAAAACTCCTAGAAGATAACAAAGGAGAGCATTTAAATGATAACACTGGCTTTTCAGAATCACAATGTAATGTACCACAACACACTTACTAAACTCCAAAGTCATGATCCATGAAAGAAATAAGTGATAAACTATATCTCTTTAATAGTAAAAACTTTTCAGTGAGAAGATTTTCACTGTCAAGAGAATGAGAAAACAAGACAGACTAGGAGGAAATATTTGCAAGAGACATTTTAACAAGTACTTTTATCCAGAATATAGAAAAAAACTCTTAAAACCAAAATAAGAAATTATTTAGCTGTTTTATAAAAGGGTAAGCAATCTGAACAGACACCTCACCAAAGATACACAGATACCAAATAGATTAAGAAGATGCTCTGTATCACATGTTATCACAGAATTGTGAAAACAGTAATGTACCACAACACACTTATTAAAGTGGTCAGGACCAAAATACTGCCAACACCAAGTGCTGACAAACATGTGAAGCAATAGGAACTCTCATTCATTGCTGGAAGATAGCCTTGATGGTTTATTATAGAAGTAAACATGTACTTGCCATACAATTAAGCAACTGTGCTTCTTGGCATTTGCCCTATATTTGAAAACTTGTGTCCAATTAAAAACACTGAACACAGATGTTTACAGTAGCTTTATTCATAATTTCTAAAACAGAAGTAACCAAGATGCTGTCTGGTAGGTAAATATAAACTGGTATGTTCGGACAACTGGTACATGGACTACCGTATTTTCATTACATGCAATGATGTAAAGAAAACTATCAAGCCACGACAATATAATAAATCTATAATTCTCAATAAAAAACACAATCTGAGAAGGCTATGTACTATTTGATTCTAGCAAAAGGTAAAACTATGGACACAATACAAATACTGGCTTTTGGGAATTCTGAAGGAGGGATGAATAAATTTTTAAGGCAGTGAAACTACTATGTTTGATACTATCAAAGAATTATTTTTTGTTATTACATGCATGTAAAAAACCTACTGAATGTGCAGCACCAAGAGTAAACCCTAATTCAAACCATGGCCTTTGGGCAATAATAAAATGTCAATGCAGGCTCATCAATTGTAACAAATGTATCATTTGTGGAAATATTGACAGTAAGGGAGGCTGTAAGTGTATAGAACAGCTGGTGTACTAGAACTTGCTATACTTTCTATTCCATGTTTTGTGAATGTAAACCTGCTCTAAAAGTTAAAATATATTTTCAGTTGGCAAAATACTTGAATAAATACACTACTAAAAGATATATAGATGACAATCATATAAAATGTTCCTGAGATCATTTGTCATTAGAGAATTATGAGGAAACTACCAAAATAATAATAATACACACCTATTAGAAGGAAAAAAATAAAAGACAAAATAAATAATTGGCAATACTAAATGCTGACAAGGTTGTGGAACAACAGAAACGCTCCACCATTACTGGTGGAAATGTAAACTGGTTTAGTCACTTTGGCAAATAGTTTGGCAAATGGAGCTAAACATAATCTTACAAAAATCTACCTTAATCCAGCAATTGTTCTCCTATATAATTACCCAACCATTCTGATAATTTTTGTCTGCATAAACACTTTCATGTGAATGTTTATGACCAAAACATAATTGCTGAAAACTGGAAGTAATCAAGATGTTCTTCAGTTGGTGACTGGATAAAGACTCTGGTGTATGATCCTATGGCAGTTGTAGCAACAGATAGATATGAGCTCTCAAGTCAGGACACGACATAGAAGAACTTTACCTACACATTAGTAAGTGCAAGAAATCAGAATGAAAGGGCTACATGCTGTATAACCCCAGTTATCACTTGAAATATACACTAATGGACAGGAGTGAAGGAGACTTTCTGTCTTATGTTTTTTTTCCTTCTGTAGTCTTGGAATAACCACTTCATTAGTTCTCCAATTTCTATCCTAATATGCTTCTTCCCACCTCAGTTCATCTCCACACTGAAATAGTAGTAGTGACCTTCTTTATGAAACAAGATGATGGTGTCATTTTTGTGTTTTTAACACTTTAGTAAGTCTCCATTTTTTGTCCTTTCCCCACTATTTTTAAAATTAGACTAGAAAATAGCAGGATTCTTTATAGGGCTGCTAGAGGAAACCCTATTATTGCTAGAGGAAACCCCCCGACATGCACGAGTCATAGGTGAAGCCTATTAAATTTATATGAGCCCTTAGAGACAGCAAGAAAAATGAATCTAGAGAAAAGGGCATGTGTGAGCAGAGTAACTTATAAAATTCTTGATTCTTTATAAAAGAAGATTATGTGATATTCCTCTGCTTCTCTGGAACTTTGTCCCTCAGAGTCACTTTTATATCCCAACAAAGCCCTGATGTTTCCAGTTGATTGCTAATTTTTTATGTGCATAGCAATCTAAGCATAGAGGGAAAATCCAGATATCAGCACTATATGTATTTCCTCTTTCAGAAGAAAATAAAAATGAAAATTTTATATCCAAATTCCCTTGAAATTTAGAAAACTACTTAATACAACAGATAGCTCTATTTAAAAAGCATGTGAAAATTTTTTAATCAAGATAATAAATTGTAAGTTACTAAGTTTAAAATTCTAGTTTGGGAAATTCAGTAATTTATTTTATAAGCATCACTCTTGAAATTAAAATAGATAAAAATTTTCAGCTTATGTAAAACTAGCTTGCACTCTTGGTATGTTTTTATTTATTAGTCTTCAAGAGACAAACTAAAAGACAAAACTGAATTAGTTTATTAACCTATTCCAAATTATAACTCTTGTTTTTACTTTCAGTTTAAATTTAAGAAGAATTTATTGCTGTCCAATCATGCAAGTTAATTTTTAATTAAATTTTTTTCTCGCTTTTACATTCTTTATAAGCATCTCCTAACGTCTACTGCCTATTTAACATGTGAGGGATTATATATCACAGTTCTGCTAGTTTTCCCATTCTCAATTTTATGATCCTAAGCCCCAGTTGTGAATAGTAATTTAACTATTTCCTTACCATTCCATAGGTAAATAAGTCAATTTTTAGGATTTAAAATGCACTGAAGTTTCACTCCTAAGCTAGGTTTTCAGGGGCAATACTGTTTCCTTTAAAATCCTTAGAGATTACACTATTTATCCTTAAGCGATTGCTTGCACAAAGAACTGAAATTTGTTCTATAACTCTTTTTTAGAATGATATTTTTGTCAGAACACAGAAGTCAGTTTTCATGCTTAAATAAAATAGTAATTTTATAGCAATCCCTAGATCTACATCTGAAATTAATTTACTCCTCATTTTTAACTTCTGGCATATACTTTGTCTATATATATATATATATATATTGCATTGATTTTAAATTTCCATTAAATTGCTTAAGTTATGGACATAAGGGGTTTTTATGCTGATTTATTCTGTCATAAGGAACAGTAAGGAAGTAGGTGAGGTGGGAGGGTGGGTAGGCTGCTTTGTAAAACTATAGCTATATTAATAAGTGCCTATCCTCTGGTCTTGATCTATTAAATGTTTCTGTTCAGCTAGATTTTTCTTTTTTTTTAAGATTTATTTATGTATGCATACAGAACTGTGGTATAGGCCAGAGGTACAGGGGCGGTGAGAGGGTTCACCAGAGACAGAGTGGGGAGCAAAACAGGCAGATAGACAAAGTTCTTTGTGTGGGGAGAAGCTGGTGGGTCAGGAGAGGTCTGCCATGCCATGTGGGTGAGCTCCCTGGTGGGGGATTGAACTCATGTTGCAGTGGCTTCAGAAAGCTTCATGATGCGGTCCTTTAACCCACTGCGCCACCAGGCAGAACACTGTTCAGCTAGCCATTTTAAGGAGTTGGAGCAGAGGAAAGAGAAGGAGGAAAACAAAAAACATTCTGAGATAAGGTTGAAGGGAGAGTTCTGTGCTGTCTTCTCTCACTTTAGCTACATGAATCATCTTAACAAAGTCCACTGATTTATCAGTCACGAGAAGGTCCCACTTTGACACTGATCATTCTGATCATTCAGAGGCTTCAGGCTTCAGTGTCAGCTCCTACAAGACAGTGATTAGCAATATCTGGGACATGACTGACATTCAGTGAATGGATGAAAGGGACGGAGAGAAAGAGGAAGAGAAGGAAGACAGCAAGTTCTTCCTGGATATTTTATTGATGTTTCATGTTCACTATGTTTAATCCCAATCTTACCTGCTCTTAATTTATTTCCCCATTGCAATATGCCACAGGAAACAATGCTCCCTCACCCCCCCCCCAGACTTTAAACTATATGGACCAATTCCTCTCACTATTAATTAATGAAAATCCCTATAGGTAATCAGATCAAATTGAGCTATTCCTCTATCCAAACTGCTGTGTGTCCCTGGACTTCAAAACCCAGCCCCCTTACTGTAGCCTATAAGCTCCTTCTTACATGGGCTCCTCACCACCTACCCTTCCACAGCTCTCCCTCTACACACTATTGCACCTAGACTGAACTGCCTATGATACTAAATGAATCAAGCTCTTTGCTTAGGCTGGTCTCCCTAAATTCATGCTTCAACTCACCCAAGACTCAGCTCACAATTCAGCTCTAACATGAATTAATATTTCTAGTATCTTAACGTACCCTCTTAGTCTTACCATCCTTAGTGCTTAACACAATGCTCAACAAATACTTACTGATGAAATGAATGTGAATATGTCTGAAACTCATGTGAGAAGAAGGATCTAATGAGAGATCCATTTGGGAATCGTTAAATTTAATTATCAGCATATCTGAGGCCTGATTTATTGAGTACCTCTCCAAAGATCTGATATTTGAAATCACACAATTTGTGGAATTTTTTACATCCCAATTCCAGTCCAGCACATATCCATCCTTTTTCATTCTGGCTTATCAGTTCAGAAGGCCCCACCCACAGGGTTCTGAGATTCCAAACTGGCACATTCTTTGTCTCAGTCCTCTCTGTAGATGACAAGTCACATTTCAAAGAGCTATCTTGGCCCACTTGGCTATTAGGCCTACATCCAGTGCTGAGACATCCACACCTCACTCCCTGACTTGAGAGACAATGGCACATGTATATTGGAATATGCTAGAGGTGTCACAGAAGAAAGAGAACAGCTAAAAAAAAAATTGTGACAGTTGGTGGTTGAAGACAGATCAATGTATAGGTTACTAGAAGAACCCAGGGAATGGGGCAATAGGGAATTTCATTTGGAAGCTTGATTTGAATAGGAGCTTCACATAAGGGAGGGAAGAAAAAACTGAATTACCTCTTATATTTTTGTAAACCTTCTGGTTTGCCATCCCAAACAGGGAACAGAAGAAATCATAGGGTTGACTCTTCATACATGTTACCTGCCTTTCACAATTTCTCTTCCATAGAACAGAGTTTTTCTCTCTCTGAGATACTAAAGTAAGTTAGACTGACCCCAGCCTGGTCTTCCTTTTATGTACCCATAATATCAGGACTTAAATTAGATAAAATTATAAATTACTCGACCATCTTTTTGTTTTTTCCTGTAACATGCAAATGTGAACATTCTCAACCAATCAAGAACAAAAACTGCATCTTTTTTTTGCTATATTTCTTAAGTGTCTAAAATATTTCCTGAGATTCTAATCTTTTTGTTGCAAAAATGGACTTAAGTAAAGAACTGAGGAAACCAGTAAGGAAATGGCTGCCTACCACATATTATTTGCCTACATCGTTATATACTTGTTTTCCTCATTTGCTATATCTGTAAAGATTTTTTAAAGTGAAAAACAAAACTCTTCTTGATATAAAAGTTTCCTTCTGATTCTTGAAATTCAAATTCTCTTTACTGTGTTGCCATGGTTTCTGATCATGGATATTCTCTCCACTAAGGATGAAGAAATCTGGTCAAGGATAAAAAATTCACTTTCAAAGCATGCCTCTCCATGAGATGTATGCTCATGTAGAAAACAAATACAACCATTCAGAATTAAATAACATCTGTAAAAATAGTAAAATATAGTACTAACTATTATATATTAGAAAAAGCATGAGTAACAAATCTGGATTCAATTTCAGTTGTCACTTAACTGCTCTGCAACCTAGACAAGTTGATTTACTTTTCAGTTCATGTTTCTTGTGTGTAAAATACAAGTTTTAATTTCAAATTTCAGGAGTGTTTATGAGAAATAGGCTTGTAAGTCACTAGCCAATAAACTTTAACTCCTTTTTTGATATTTGCATCCCATTACTCAGAAAACACCACCTGCCTAATGGTGTTTTCTGAGTAAGCTATTTAAATCAACATCTAATAGGATTAATAGATGGCTACTACTTCCACATATTAAGTTAGTCAACAATAAACTGGCTCCCCATAGCTAGATACATACCTCCTGTTTGTGGGAACATGCTCATTTTTACTTCTCTGAGGTCTTCTGACCCCTGGTAGGTTAGAGTCCAATTTTTTTTTAAGATAGATTTATTTATGCATACATACAGAACTAGGGTACAGGCCAGAGGTTCAGGGGTGGTAAGAGAATTCACCAGAGACAGAATGGGGAGCAGAACAGGCCAACTGACAAAGTACACTGCTGAGGGGCCAGGAGAGATCTGCCACACCATGTGGATCACCTCCAGGGCAGGTGAGGATCGAACTCATGCTGAAGTGGCTTTAGCTTCTTAGTGCTGTGCTTTAACCTGTTGTGCACCAGAGAGGCCCTAGAGTTCAATTTAGGACTGATGTCTAGTCTGGTGGGTATGGTGGGTCCTGCCTCACAGTCAAGTCTGTAGTGTAGACTGACCAGATGGACAAATAAACCAGACAAGGTACTTAGAAGGGGGTCAATGTATAGTCAGACAATGTAAGTTTCCCTTGTAAAGGACATGTTTTCAAATAATAAGTAATAATAATACTAGAATACAGATCTGAGAACCAAACAATTTACCTACTTTGTAATTGTCTCCTCATTCATTTCTCAAATATTTATTCATTACATATCATACATCAAGCACTATGCCAGCTGCTGGAGGTGAAGCTAAATGGTCTTCATGCCCAATCTTAGGTCATTCTCATCATTTGAACATAAATGAATATTTAGAGGGCAGTATGCATGTTCTGTACTAGAGGAGAAACAGATGCATGTCACATCATATGGGGATTATGGTATATGGGAAGGTCAGGTTGGAGGTGGTACTTCACCAGTTACAGGTAACCTGCTCTCTGGTAAAATGTACTATTATGATCTTTGAGTCCACAGCATTCAAAATACACCTTTCTTTTCCCCTTTCTCTGATTTAGTATCAAGTTGGGTTAACCATTTAATATGCTTGCCTAGTTTTTAGCTTACTTGGCCTTTCAAGAGTGCAAAGGGCTTGTTTAATTTTTAAATCAGCTTGAACTCTAAGAAGAAACCTAAATAAATAGGGATCCCTGTACTGTATTAAATAATAAGCTCTTAGTGAAACCTTAGAGATACAGGCAACTACATTAGCACTGCACAATTTTGAAGAAGCAAAACTGTTCATGAGGATGATCACACTGTTTATTATACCATGGGTCACAAACTTAAAGAATTATGTTGCCATAAAAGCAACTCATGAATGTGCCAAAGTTTGTCTAGAAATCACTTTTTTTCTAGAGATACTTCCAGCTTCATTTTCACCAGGGTTCTGATTTTTTTTTTCATAACAAAAGCAGTTAGGCAACCAGACAATGTATTTTCTTCAAAATGGACTATATATGAACTATACCTCCCTCCCCCAAATTTTTAACACTAAGAGGTTAGTAATAAAAGAGGAGTGCACCAACAAGACACTCAAGCTCCTAGTTGTAAATTCACCCCTATAAAAGAGGGGATCTCACTGAATGAGTAAGGGTGATATATTGAAAGTATCTGGTTCCTGAGGTCAGTCAAAAGTGGGCACATACTTCAGAAAGAAATGTAATATTTGTGCTTCACTGTCTTCTTTGACAAATACGCCCCCATAAGCATATGTACGTATTCCATGCTGTGGGGCAATGAAAACTGAAGATGTGTCTGTGTAGACACAGGATAGAATCTCATCTAACACAGCACACTTAGCAAAGGATGGTGGGTATAAGGTGGGTATAAAAATAACCGATATTGAATTACTTTTTAAGACTTTTACAGATATAAATTTTTATCATGTTGTTTAAATAGAGATTGTGCTTAGTCAAGTGAGAAAACAATTCTCAAGTGATATTAAACATTTTCATCCTTCTTGCTTTCATTGTTTTTCAAATACTTGCTTCATTTATTATGACATTTTTAGCTACAGACAATAAAATTCAAAATAAAAGCAGCTCAGGATAAAAAATTATCCTGCCCATGTCAGTGCCAAACACTTTGACTCATGTTTTGTGTTGGCCAAGTAATTACACTTTAAGTATTGCAATGAAATAGAAGATGGAGGGGAAAGAGAGGAACTCGATCTAGCTGAATCCCAGTTTTGAGTTGTTTCAGGCTAGTAGTATAATTTCTAGTCATTAAAATGAGAGGTAGCTTTTAATCTTTAACATTTCTAATTATTAAACATTAAGATCTGATTGTAAATAAGACCTGAGAATATGTGGTAAATAAACTTATAACAACCCACAATGGACTAGAATTGTACTAGCATTATCTACCTAGTTGCCTTCTTTTCCTGTAACAAAAATTTGGGGTTTTCTTGTCACAGAGTAATTAAAAATCTTTGTGAAAGAATTACCTACACTTAGTAAAATCTTGTAGCAAGTCACAAAAGAGGCAAAATCCTATAACAGGCCATTAAAGACATTTTAAAGCTACGTGGTCTTTCAACTAAAAATAAGTATTTTTAATGAAGTTCTGCAGTTACAGAATGAAAGCCATATGAAAATCATTAATACATATTCATGACTTTCATTATGACAATGCAAATGATTTTAATATATATTAGTGATTTATATATATAGTGTGTGTGTGTATCATTGCACACAAAATCCAAAAGATAGTCATGATATACCAGCAATGAATTGTGTTCCTTGAAATATTCTTAATTGAACTTGAAACTCTTTTCCTATCCCCCAAAACTTGGCCTGGTCATTTAAAGCACTTTTAGTTGGATTTTGCCAAAATAATCACTTGATTATGGTCAAATATACATGATAATTTCTCCAGTGGCTTACAGTTGTATGCTATTGAGTTTTGATATGTGTCTTTCACATGGCAATACATAACTGATAGAGAAGGTAAGAAAAGGTTTCACAAAGGAAGTTATACTTGAATTAGATTTAGAAGGATGATTAGGATTTATTGATTGGAGGATTTTCAAGGCAGCGGTAACAGCATTAGATGCGTTAAGAGATGAATGTGTTTATTATGAATACAGTCTAGTGTGGTAATATCAGCATAAAAGGTTCAGCTGGCAGTGATTAAAACTGAAGTTACAAAGGATGTGACTATCAAGGGTAAGCAAGAGAATCAACTCTGAGCCAAAGGGTGTTATTGCCACCCAAGCATTGTAAGAGAGAGAAAAAAGTTCTGGAGAGGACCAGGAACTGCTTTCACTGATAAAGTATTTGAATACATATCAGAGAAAAAAATGAAAGTTTCTTGCGTACAGAAGCACTACTCATTTATAGAGACTTCAAGAGACCTAGAAAGAAGAACAATAACACAAGCATTCAAAGGATCATATATGCAAATGTCTTAAAAAACAATTGTCTGATATACATGGTTAATCTAGTTATTTGTAAACTATGTGAGTGAAAAACAGAAACAGGATTTTTGAGCCTAAAAGTAACATCTGAAAGTTCTGTTTGAATCTCTCTTGAATATATATCTCTTAAATTTCTGTAAAATCTAAGAAAATGATGTGTTAAATTTTTTTTTGAAGAGCTTCTTTCAAAAGCAAATTTAATTCACAAGCTATATCATCCAATCCATTTTCATTTAAAAGTGTCATTCTGATCCTAAAGCTGGTACTTTTTTTAACTTCTAGTTATATGTGTGTGTATGTTATAATGTACATATGTATGTTACATATACATGTATACATATACATTTTTGAACAATGTTTGATTTCTCCTCTCAGGTGTGTACAGTCCTCACAAAGTTCCTACCACCAAGGCACCATACCCTCACCATAGTCTCTTGTGCTCTTCCTATCCTGTTTGAATACTCTCCTCCCCCCTCCCTTGCTGAAGGTCTCCAATTTATAGTTGCCTACTAATTTTGTCTTTTTTCTCCCAATCCCTTGTTCGGTTTCCCTATATTCCTCCTATAAGTAAAACCATCTGATAATTTTCTTTTTCCTCCTGACTTATTTCACTGAATATAATCTCTTCCAGCTCCACCCATGCTGCTGCATATGGCTTAAGTTTATCTTTTTTGATTGTTGAATAGTGTTCCACTGTGTATATATAACCACATCTTTTTTATCCAGTCATGTGTTTGGGGACATTTGGGTTGTTTCCAAGCTTAGCTATTGTAAATAGTGCTGCAATAAGCATAGGAGTGAAAGTTTCCTTTCAGATTAATCTGTTTATGTCCTTTGGTTAGATGTCTAGCTCCATTTTTAGTAGTTTAAGAGTACTCCACATAGTAAAGCTGGTACTTCTGAAACCTGTATCTCACTGATCGTGGTGTCAAGAATTATTTTGAATAACTAGCTAATGTTTAGAAAATGCAAAACTTTTTGGAAAAAATTTCCTTTTATCTTTTTGCCTACTAACTGAAAATTACCCCCATAAAATTGTGACTTGATTTCTTCTTAAGTATTTCCTTGGATTGAATTCTCTTGAGTGGATTTTCCACTTTGTTAAAAATTTCATGAATGTGGTTTTTCTCTGAAAATAGTTTCATGTATGGAATATTGTCAGACCACAACTGACGTTGGTCACTGAGTCCATGGATGAAGGGGAACTGCTGTCCTCTGAGCAGCACTGTGGTCACAGTGGCAGTGTATGTTAATGGAATGTGTGTCTGGCAATAGCAGACAGACGTCATTGCCTGCTGCATTCACTTGCTCAATCTGCTTAATGTTCCCGAGTTTCTCAAGTACACTTCCTCTGTTAAAGCCTTTGTACTGACTGTTTGCTCGTCTTGGAACACTGTTCACTTTCCCTCACTTCTCTCTTACATCACCTTCCCAGTAAGGATCAGCTTGTTTATCTCTCTTAAATAACAGCACTCATGCCCTCACTCCCCAACACCTATCCCCCCCATTTGACCATTTGCCACCTCTAACATGCACTGTGATTTGTTTTGTCTTTACTCTACTAGTAGAATATATTTCTGTAAGGTCAGCGATCTCTGTTGGAACTGTTTACTGCACTATTACAAATAGCTCAATTATCACCTGGCACATCACAGGCACCAATAAATATTTCTTCAAGAAAACAAGGCCAGAATTAGAGGCAAAGATGTAGCATGAGAGAGTTTATGCTTTTGACAGAATTATCAGCCGCTGTATGGACAATAATTTAAAAGGTCCTCCAGGTACTGGTGAGGTAGAAACATCCATGAGGAAACAGCGATTTTATTATCATTAGTGGTGAAGCCATGTGTTAAGAATGGTAGTGCTGGTATATTTACATAATGAAATATTACTCAGCAATCAAAAAGGATAAATGCATGCCCCTCACAGCAACATGGATGGAGCTGGAAGGAATTATGCTCAGAGACATAAGCCAGAAAGAAAAAGAAAAGTATCTAATGGTCTCATTTATAGGAGGAATGTAGAAAAAAACAAAAAAGGAATCAATAAAAAAAAAAGTAACTATAATAAAGTAAAAATCAAAATCATCAGGCAGCTATAGATCGGAGACATTTGGTAGGTGAGGAAGAGGGAGAAGGACCATTACCGGGGTAGAAAGAGCACAAAGGACTATGGTTATGGGTGAATTGGTGTTGGGAATTTCATGGGAAACCATACAGTGTGCAGAAATGTAGGATGATATAATGAATATATTTTTTAAAATAATTTTTTTTAAAAAGAATGGTAGTGCTGAAGGAGGTAAGAAGATAGGAGATGTCACATGTGAAATTTTATTTCATAAAACCTGGAGCTAAAAAATACCAGTGATACTTAATAATTACATCAGTAAATTGAGAAAGTCAACTAAGTACTTCAGACACAATACAAGTAATAATAGAGCCTTTGACAGGTACTTCTTCCACAGATACAGAAATCAGACTAACAATTTTAAATTGAAGATCTTAAAAATACAGAAATGCACTTGACTTTTCCATAACAATCTGTGAGAAAGATGAAAATATAGCTTCAGAGAATGTACATATGATGGTCAATTATTCTAAGTGCATCTGCGATATTTTTAGTGCATTTAAAATAGATTGACTTTTTAAATGTATGACTCTGTTGTTAAAATAATACCAAACAATTCTGTGTGCCTCTTGAAAATGAATCTCAAATATACTTATTTGATTTTGTTAAAATCCAGCAAACCTTTTATAAGGTGAGGATCTGAAATGGAACCAAAACCCACACATCATAGGATCCACTAAGCACCAGCAAACACAATGTCTCTGAGATGTTAGAAGCCAGGAAGACATTTACAGAGCAGATTTCTCCTCCTAAGCCTAAACATTAGCTATAACCCCAACAAGTTTTATTAACATAGCCTTTTGAAAAAAAAAAACAAAAAACAGAAATACAGATGGGCCATTCGAAGTAGATTCAGTGATAATGGCAAAAAGATAAATTCATGGTATCTGAGGGAGAAAAACAATTATGTGTATTTGTAAATATATATATACATATAAGCATATATATATTATGCTTTCAGTATATATATATATATATATGCATATATTTATATACTAAAAGCAAAAAATACTTTAAAGCCCTAACATTCCAGAGTTGTTCTTCCTGAACCATTCTATAGCTGCTTCTAAAAAGTACTGTTCCATTTGCCTGCTTAGCACAGTAGGCAGCATATCAGTCTCATAAAAAGCACTGCTCCATAACTGCACAAGACACCAAATCAAAGCGCCTAACTAAGACCCAGACAAAAATTATTCCTTTATGTTCTGCAGACTCAATTTCTAAAGGTGATGAAGTGTCTGATGCATTTTAGAACAATTTCTCTGAGAAATGATTAAAGTTCAAGTGGTCTTGGAATTTAGGTAACTTCAAACTTCAGTTGCAGAAAAAAAATAGTTAATTGTCACAGCTCATTCCTTAAAGATGCCAGAAAATGAATTTTTCTAGCATGTAGGCTTTCAAAGTTGTGTCTATATATGCTATCAAAAGATGAAACTCTGAATACTCAGGCAATTATGTTTACTGACTCTGCTAATTTTAAAACAGAAAATTCTCTCTCTCTCTAGGGCTTCCTATTTCTAACACGCCCAAAAAAAAAAAAAAAAAAAAAAAACTCATACTCAGTCTCCAGAGAGTGAACAGTGACAGACTGAAAATTGCAGATTAAAACCGCAAGTACACTCGCTGTGGGAAGTATTATAGGGTCAGTGGCCTTGCTACTTTAGGCACTACAAATATTTTGGCTCAAATCCAGCCTCACACTCTGTAATTAGAGAGAATTTTAGAAAGTCTGTTGTCTGTTTTATGAGCTTCTCACTGCAGTGCACTCACTGTGAGACACCGAGGTAGGAAGGCTGTAAAGACCTCAGCTGAGCCATGAGGACAGCTACTTGCAAATAACTAGTTTTACTTCCTCAAGTAGTATCTTTAGACCATAGCACAAAGCATAAGGGCATTTTAATAAAAAGTAAAATAGTAATAGTGGTTTTAAAAATCAGTTTTTAGCTCAAGTAGTATCTTTAGATCATAGCACATAGCACACAGGGCATTTTAATAAAAGTAAACTAGTAATGTGGTTTTAAAAATCAGTGTTCAGCTCAAGTAGTATCTTTAGACCACAGCACATAGCACACAGGGCATTTTAATAAAAATTAAACTAGTAATAGTGATTTTTAAAATC
Source organism: Condylura cristata (assembly GCF_000260355.1). Taxonomy (NCBI): domain Eukaryota; kingdom Metazoa; phylum Chordata; class Mammalia; order Eulipotyphla; family Talpidae; genus Condylura; species Condylura cristata. The sequence goes on from NW_004567137.1 coordinate 11,570,788, forward strand.
AGTTTTCAGCTCTAATGCAAGGATAAGAAAATGGTCCCTAAGAAAATGGTGCCTGTAGGTCCCACCACTATGTCATGATAACAGAGTCTATGTAGTTCAGCAGCTGGCTTTCTACCACCCATCTTCCCATCAAATATTATCCAGATGGCTTAGGGCTTAACTTCCTTAAGTACAACGGGTCCATTACAGGCTTTGGAAACAAGGCTTCTTGGATTCAAACCCTGACTTGACCACTGACTAAGTGAGCTCTATACAATAGTTAACTTCTCAGAGCTCCATTTCCTTACCCAAAAAATGGGAGCAAGTACAGTATCTGCCTTTTGGGGATGAGGTAAGGGTTGAAGGCATGACTCTGACTGGAAGTATCCCTTCTGATGAACTTTAATGAATCACCAATAAAACCCTTCATTTGAAATATCTGTTTTTATAATATAAAGGACCATCTCCTGGTCTTTCCATTAGAGTAGAAATGACCACATTTTAACTTACATTTGGCAGTCATTGTGAATACTCAAAATTTAAGTCGCCTATATTGCAATATTTTATACATGAATTCAGTATTTTTCTAAAAATTTTATAAGGGAGCATTTTCCCATCACAATGTCTTTTGTGTATTTCTAATTCTGAGGCTAAAGAAAACAAATCTAAACTACTGATTAATGTATAATGAACCCACTAAAAGACTGTAACAGTTTTTAGGCCATGATATGAAATTGGAAAAGTATTTGAGTAAGCATAAATACATGTACTGGCTTTATATATTGAGGAAATATGAAATGTGGTTGTATGGGTTATTTCTCTTTTATTAAGAACTCTAAGATAATTAACACATTTGTTTGAAATGTTGCTTTTTTTTTCCCACAGCTCTTATAGTGAGATTTCTGACCAGACGGTTCATCTGGGAATATGACCCCACACTTGGTAGGTTCAATTTTGTTTTCTCTTCTCCAGTTAATATTTATGACCCAAAAGTGAAAATGACATTTTCTCTTGCAACATTTTAAACTATTTTGCAATGTCTTTGGAAGTGCACTGTCTAATCATGCAAAAAAGCTAGGTCTGTGTTTCTGTCTGTCTGACCTTAAACCCCTCCAGAATTTTAATGCAGTGGTGAAGAAATTAGTACAACCCAGGGACAAAGAAGAAGTGATTAGAATATGTATTCTTCCACCAAGAAAATGTAGCATTTCCTTAATGGGAGAAAGAAGAGACAGTGGGCATGGCTAACTTTGTGTGGGGTTGGACAAAATGCTGAAGAGAATATTAACAGTAAATTTAAATCTTTCAACACTGATTTTGGAAAGCACAAAAATAAACTATGCTTCTACCCTTCTTCTATCCAATGAATCTTGATTAAAGTCAGTTTTAAAAAGTTGTATGAAAGAAGCAAAAATTATATCCATGGATCTTGAAAGTTGTATAGTGGTGATGTATGAAGAATCCATCACTTTTTTTTTTTTTAAACAAAACATCATACTAGAAATCTATATAGCTATCCTCTCTAAAATAATGTGACAAATACATGGGATCTAATTTAAGCATCAGGTTTTACTTTAAATTAAGCCCTTGATTTATGTTTGCTATGCTTCAGATGCCCAGTTATTTTTGTAAAGGGAAATAACTTGAAAACCCAGAAGAAAAGGGAATGACATGCACCATTTCATTATCAGGCCTGGTGCTCCAGGCCAAACTGCCCATGCTCACAGTACTAAGATGGGCAAAGAGGCTTTAATTTTGATATATCACTAGATGGTTCTATTGAAAAGGGAGCTTTCTTTTCCCCTATTACTCCTTTTATTTATTTATTTTAAAGATTTATTTATTTATTCATATAGAACAGGGGTACAGGCCAGAGATGCAGAGGGTGAGAGGATTCACCAGAGACAGAGCAGGGAGCAGAACAGGCAGATCGATGAAGTACACTGCTGAGGGGAGCAGCGGGTGGATCAGGAGAGGTCTGCCACGCCATGTGGACCCCTCCAGGGCCGGCAGGAATCGAACTCATGCGGAAGTGGCTTAAGCTTCTCAGTGCTGTGCTTTAACCCGCTGCGACACCAGGGAGGGCCACTTTTTGTTTATTTATTACTTTTTTACTCAACAAATATTGTCTAAATGCCTTCTATTTATCGGATTACTTCAGGTCCTAAGGACAAATTAACAGGTGAAAAGAGAAAGGCTCTGTTTGGGGGTGGGTCAGGGTGGGAGGTGGGAGTACAGCCTAGTCAAGAGAAGAGTCATGTGTCAGTGATAAGTTTAAGGAAGAAAATGAACAGGAAAGGGAATAGAGTGGTCTGTACTTTGTTGAATTTTTAACTTTTTAATCTATCTGGAACTCATTTTATTGAAAAGTACAAGATAAAGACCCAACATTTTCTCCAAATAGTTGAATAACTGCCATCTTATTATTAAATAGTGTACCAATTCTCAACTGTATCCATGCTGCTTTCTTAAATGTACTGATCACTTACACCACATCCAACACCTGGACCACACTCCCATGCTAACTGTATGCTTCAGAGAACATTCTAAAAGACAGTAGAAAAAGTTTTCAGTCTCTACTCTTTTAAAAAATTAGATGAGCCGCTTCCTCCAATTTATTGTGTCACATTAATTTTAGAAGCTCTATCATAATGACATGATTTTGATTGAAACTTCAGTAAAACTATAAATTACTTTGGGAAGATTCCCATTTTTTGTGATATTCTATCTTTTTATCTCAGAGACTAGCATGTCCCTGCATTTATTAATCTTTACTTCTCCATTTTATTTGTTTTTCAATATCAGTATTTTAAATAAGCTCTTAATATGGCCACAACCCAATCTTCTTTTTAATTTTTATTTATTTATGCATAGAAGAACTGAGGTGTAGGCCAGAGGTGTGATGGGTGAGAAGATTTACCAGAGACAGAGTGGACAGCAGATCTGATGAAATACACTAATGAGGGGAGAGACAGGAGAGGTCTGCTGAGCCATACCACTGTCAGTCCCTGGCTGGGGATGGAACTCAGGCCTCAGTGATGATGTGATAGTGCTGAAACTTGACCCTTACACCACCAGGGAGGCCCCACAGTCCGAATTTAAAATGATATATTTGGATCTGAAAATGCACCTGATTTTAAAATTAAAATCATTATCTATTATTTGTCACAGCTAAGTAAATACTTATGCTTCTCTTAAATTTTTATGACTTGTGTGAACTTTACAAAGATTATGATTCCTAAGGATCTTAGAGATTTATAGGCATTCAGGAAAAAAAAAAACACTCTACTACATCTCAAAGAGTGATAAAGCTTATTAAAAAATGATCTCAAAAAATTTTAACTATCTCTGAATAGGTTACAGTAACTAATGTTGCTATTTTTAATTAATCTTAGGTGAACCATTTTCTCTTTTGCTTTATTCATTTTTTAAAACAACTATATTAATAAGAACCTGCCTGCATCAGTTTTCCATAATGCAGAATTCCTTCACTAAGAATAATGAAATTAGCGACCTTGTGTGGTATTCCTCATAAAGGATTGCAAGTAGTTGCTAAGCAACGAGAGCTTTCTCCTGACTTCATGAGTATCAGACACACAATGCACTCTGGGTGAAAGTGGATGTGTATAACTGTGCAGGTGTGGACAAGTGGAAGAAGTCACTAATTTCTAGCCTGAAGAGTTCCCAATCCTTTTGCTCTAAGAGGAGTCAGCATTTCCTGGACTCGACTTTTATCTGACCATAGAGTTTCAAAACCACCAGCAAAAGAGAAAGTTACCTGAAAAAGTAAAGTGGTAGCCCCCCCTGGTGGCGCAGCGGTTTAAAGCACAGCACTAAGAAGTTAAAGTCACTTAGCAGGAGTTCCATCCCCAGCCCCAGAGGTGACCCACATGGCGCAGCAGACCTTTCCTGACCTGCCTGCTGCTCCCCTCAGCAGTGTACTTTGTCGATCTGCCTGTTTTGTTCCCCATTCTGCCTCTGGTGGATCCTCTCGTGGCCCCTACAACCTCTGGCCTGTACCCCAGTTCTGTAAGCATCAATAAATCTTAAAAAAAAAAAAAAGTGGTAAGTTTGCAAAAAAGCAGTCCTGAATTGTACATTCAGAACCTTCCTCAGAAAGGTGGGGCAGTTTTTTCAACTTATCACAGAATGATGGTTCCTGAGAAACTAAATACTATGAACATTGGTCAACATATTAACAAAATTGGAGTGTTTAGTGCTCTGAAATAGTTCTGCAAAAACATGTTCAAGGACCCTCCCTGGTGGTGCAGCAGGTTAAAGTACAGCACTAAGAAGCTAAAGCCACTTCAGCTTTGGCCTGTTCTGCTCCCCACACTGTCTCTAGTGAATCCTCTCACTGTCCCTGCACCTCTGGCCTGTACCCCAGTTCTGTAAGCATAAGTAAAACTAATCTTTAAAAAACAAAATGCTCACTACTTTAGTAGTAAGAGACTCTCAAACATACAGATTTCAAAACCCAGTATTTTGTTTTTGATTGACTTTACTTTTATGGACAGGGGCTACCACTGCAATTCCAAACAGGAATGCAAGCAAGGGGCAGGGGGTAGGGAGAATTCAATCTACCCTTTACTTATATTTGCATTTCATAGAAGAAGGAAGCATTTTTAATATCCTAGAGTTTTTGATGAATATAATCTAAGAATAACATTCTGCCTTTTACACTGAGCAGTTTTAGTTTTCCTTAAATTTTTCTTATTTCACAGTGTGGACCAGTGAAATCTTTGTCAAAGGTTAGCAAATATCTATGAATAGCATGAGAAAACTACTGCTGCAGACTTTAAGATTTGGTACATGGACCATCTAACCAGGAAAACCTGTAGAGTGGTGAAAGGAATGTTCTGGTTGTAAAACAACAGGAGCCATGTTCTGACTCCATCCCCCAAAGGACTGTATTTCTGTCTCTGGCAGTCTTACTACTCCTGAAAATGAGGATTGTGGCAGACAACACAAAAGAAGGGAAGGAGGGAGGAAGGGACGGAAGGAGGGAAGGAGAGAGAAAGGGAAGGGGGGAAGGAGAGAGGGAGGAAGGGGGAGGGAGGGAGGAAGGGAGGGCGAGAGAGAAAGAGAGAGAGAATGAATCACTGGGGAAAAGACAGAAGCAGTATTTCAAATGTTCACCACTACTTCTAAAAAGCAGGCACCCCACTGTGTGTGAGAGCAGATTCCAATGTCTCTGTCTGCCTAGGAAAGGCTCAGACAGCAGTGAGGGTGGGAACCCAGAGACCCCACTGGCACTGTGTTTTTACTGTCTGTCCAACCTGCACTGCACTTCCCTCTCCTTGGGAAGGCTCATACAAAGAGACAGGCACCCTAAACAAATTCTCTCCACTGGACAGTAAAGCAGAATGCTTAGCCAACTCATAGGACTATTTGATACCAGCACAGTAAGGAACTTGGAGTCGGCATTTGACAAATAAGGAAACAAGTTCATAGAGTAAATTTATCCAAGAGCACATGGTTTGTGGTAAGACCAGCAATAGAACTCAAGTTAGTACAATTTCCACTCTACCATAAATCAGCACTATTAACTGCTATTGCTATTGTACTGACCAAATATTCTTAATATGTGGAAATTTATAAAAACAAGCTAAATCAGTCAAGGGATTAACCAGATACAGTACGCCTTTGAGCATCAAATTCTCATAGTTTACACAAAATTTACTTCTATTTATGGAAATAGAAGTGTACTATGGTAGCTTAAATCATATAGGTCTCAAACAGTGAAATTCAGATACAATTTTGAAGTTGTCTTATTTCACCTGGAAACAATATTGGTCTTTTGGCACACATTTGGTTCATTTATGAGCAACTTCTAAGCAATTATCCTCCTACCCTTCAAAAAAGCTTATCACTTTATATTAATATGAACAGGTAAATAGTGTGTCCATTCTCCAAATACATACATATTGTCTCTTAAGTTTAAAAATGCACAGTGCAAATCCAAACAGTAGCTTTACTCATATGTGGAATACAGGGGAAAAAAAAAAAACAATCCAAAAGCAAACCTAGAGATCTGACTGTAAAACTGAGTCCTTCAATGGGGCAGGTAGAGGAAGAGAGCAGGGGAGAAGGGCCCTCCCTGGTGGCGCAGACCTTTCCTGGCCCGCCCGCGGCTCCCCTCAGCAGTGTACTTCATCCATCTGCCTGTTCTGCTCCCCACTCTGTCTCTGGTGAAACCTCTCACTGCCCCTGCTTCTCTGGCTTGTACCCCAGTTCTGTATGTGTAAATAAATAAATCTTACAAAAAAGAAAGGAAGGGAGGAGGAGAGCAGAGGGTGGAGGGGCCCAGTGACTATGAGTGAGCACTGTGGGTGTCTTGGTGATGGATATGGCTTGGTAACATGTATGAAGAGGTATGAACCTTTATCTCTGAATCACATATAATGTTGTAAGCCAATGTTAGTAAAACTTTAAAAATCTTCCCAATAAAAACAAATAGCAGAATTCCCCACTAGTGACGTTTAATTCAACAAAGTACATGATTTTTTTTTTAGAATAATCTTCAGAAAAGCTACCAAAAGCTACCATCATTTTGCCTTTGTAGGCAATTGTTTCCACTGTTTTACATGTAAATAATGGTTTCTAATGATTAAGAGAAGAAGCTTAAAGAAAAAAAAATGCCAAAAATGGCATGGAACCAGTATTCTGCTTAAATGAAAGCCACCCGCTGTCAAGACTGGCAGACATTCCCTCATTTCCTGTGTTTCATCATTTTTATTTCAGTTAACAAACAACCAGAGAGTCACAGAACTTCATACAATTTTCATCATATTCAATTCTCCTTCCCCCTCTTGTGGCCTTCTGTGGTTGAAATACATATCCTATTTATCATGGAAGCAACAGAGAAAAGTATCCCTGTCTGTCAGACAACTTTTGGTGCAAACAGATGGAATAGAGCCCAGAACTGATTCCCAGACTGCAGGCTGATGCCAGTCCTTTGAGAAAAGAAGGCAGAACAAAGGCCGTTACAGAGCTGGGAGAGAGGAATGCAAAGGTCAAGGGGCTTGCCGCCTAGGTCTCTCCTCCCAAGCTGGGGCCTGACGATAACACAGAACAACTGAGGGAACACTCAGAGATGAGTAGCCACTGTAAATGTGTTCTAAAGCATCAAAATCCTACACAGAAATAATCCCCCATTTAACAGAAAAAAGCTCTGCAACTAAGAATCATCACACATACTACATCCAAATCATAAGTTCTAGGAGAATAATAATAATGTAAGGCACATTTATTAAAAATTATTGAATGTGACCCATAATGTACATCTTCAGGTTGCATTCTTTAAAAAATAACTCAGCACTATGTCGATGGCAAGCAGCAGGCTGGACCAGGCTACTTAGTTAACCCTCCTTTGTGTAGTTTGTATCTGAGTAGAAGATTATATTTACAGAAAGTAACATTAAAATGCCCTCACAAGCCCCCACAAAAGGGCTTAAAAGAGTTGACGTAATTTAAAAACTGAAAGTCAAAACACCAGCTAAGTAAGAAAAAAAAAAGGGGGGTAGTAAGAGTACTAATTTTCCAGTTACCTGGATAAGAAAGAAGTTGGTTGGATAGTTTTAGGAACCAATAATTTATTTAATGCATAAATTCATCACACCGCTCTCTTCTAGCACCCAAGCATTTGCATGTGAAGCCTTTATAGTACTTGGCTTCAGTTTTCCTGCACCCGCTGTTCTGACATCATGCTCTCCTCTTTCCCATAGGTGTATAATCCAACAGGTTTGACACTTAGTAGGGAATCATCCTACATTCCAAGGCCTGGTCTTCTAGGGTGGCAATCTCAGTGCCATCATATACCACCTGTATGGTGTGTGCCAAGTTATCTGATATCTCCATGTCTCTGTTGCCTTAGGCATTATGGAGCTAGTAATATAAACTACAGGAGATACATGAAAGGATTAATGAGTTTACATGAATAAAACATTTAAAATAATTCACATTCTAGTGGTAAGCCGCATGTGCTATTAGAGATAAAGCATTTCTTCTGTATGTGCATATATTTTAAATTTATTGTACTATAAGTAAATTTTATTGGGCTATATTTAGATCCATTTCTAGTCTTTAAAACTGAATATGGTATCTTTATAATCCATTCTTATTGCTATATGTTTTTATTTTTCTGCACAGTATACCTTAGTATACATATACTGGATTTATTCACCAGTGATACAATTAATTTGCCTATAACCCAAAACACTGCTAGTTCCTCTGTTAAAACGCATTCTTTAAAATCATATATATACTGGATTTATTATATACTGGATTTATTCACCAGTGATACAATTAATTTGCCTATAACCCAAAACACTGCTAGTTCCTCTGTTAAAACGCATTCTTTAAAATCAGTGGTTCTCAAACTTTAGTAAACATGCTCTGCTGTGCTGGTTAGAACACAGATCACTTGCACCCCTAGTAGGTCTGGTGGAACCTGAGAATTTGCATTTCTAAGAAGTATCTTGGTGATGATGAGGCTGGTCCAAGCACCACACTCTGAGAATCATTACTAAATGTGTTTAGACATTTTTTTTCTGAGGCTTATCCCCCAGAGGACTGATGGATCTTAGAGCACATACACATTTAATTCCATTGATGGCCCTCCAAAAGTCTACTCCATTTACATTCTTTTTGAAGATTATAGGAATGCCCTCGTATAGTCTTGTCAGGCATCATATTAGCTAGCTTTTTCATTTTTGTCAGTCTGATGACCATAAAATAATCTCACAAACTCCTCTCAGTTAGTCATCATTGTATAAATTATTGGGATCCCCTTCCATCAATTCCCTTTTTACTTATATTCCCGACCTATAGTTGCCCTGTTTCCACGTCTTTTTTATTATGTAAAAAAATCCTTTATAGCAAAGATGCTAATCAATTTTTGTGTTATGATGTTGCAAGTTTCAGCTTATTCTGCACCACACAAAAATACTTAAATGTTCATGTAATCAATCCATTAATGAATTTACATCACTTTTTTTGTTTAAAGTTTTATAATTTCTTACTTTTCATTTAAATTTGTTTCATATTTAGTAACAATCCCAATTATCACTTCTATTTAGTGGTTCTCATGCTAACACCATCTACTGAACAATCCATCCTTCATCCATTGGTTGGCAAGTTTCCTATTAATTCAAGTCTTTTTATGTTGTTAAACTTTTATGAATTGTTTATAAATGCTCATGGAAAGTTTTAAATTTTTTCTCTTAAAGAGTTTTATCCATTCCTTGTTATTTCCAAGAGAGAGCTACATTTCACTGCTATTGGAAGTGGTTTCTGGTTTGTATTATATTCTCTAGGTGACTCTTAAGTAGTAGAGGAAAAAATGATAATAATTCTGTATTGACCTTAAATTCTATAACCTTGATGAACTCTTCTCCCCTATTCTTATATTTCTAACTTATTTTTTGCTATCTTATTGTATTGTCTAGGGCTTATAATCCATGGTGTCTCACTTATAGTATATTTTCCTTGATTATGAATTTAAAGGTAATGTGTCCAAACTTTTCCCATTTTTTGTTGTATGCTATAGTTTCAACATACAGCTGTTATCATGTTAAGATATCCTTCCTATCCTTAGTTTTTAAACATTTTTAAAATCTTAAGCAATTTATTATAAACATAATTTTCCCACGTACAGAAGTTATCATGTGATTTTCTCTTTTAGCCCTTTAATGTGTTAAAAATAAACTGACAAATTTTAAGTGCTCTGCATTCTTGAAATTGGCTACTTGATCCTGATATATTATTGGATTCAACTGGGTAATATTTTATTCAGAATTTTAGAATCTATAATCAAGAATAAAACAGATCTACAATTGTTCTTCTCTTACTACTCTCGTAATACTTATTGGAGTCAGCATAATGCTCAATAAAAGAACTGGACTGCATCCCTTAGCCTAGTTTTTAGAACAACTTGCTTAATGCTTAGTTGAAATCTCTTATGACGTCAATTGGATGTAATTGCTTTTAATGATTAGGAAAGATCTACAATTAGTATTTAATTTATTAAATAGAGTTAAGTGTTCATTTTAACTATACCAATGTGCAAATTTTTTTCCTCCCAGAGTTGGTCCTGGTTTGGAAATCCATTGATATATAAGTTCACAATACATTTTATTTTAATGCATTAAGATGTGTAGTTATTGTTTTATGACAATTTTGTTTGACTGTACCATCCCTCTTAATTTGATAGTCACTATTAACAGACTTTTACCTCTCTCTCCCTTTTAGTAAAAAATATTTTCAAGCATCTTGCTTTGGCTTTGTTAACCTTGTCTAGTTTTTTCTCTTCTTTTTCTATCCTCTATTCTTCTTGGATTTATTTTGTTTGTCCTCTCATTTATTGAGTTAATGTTTAGCTCACTTTTCTATTCTTCCTTTTTATAATTTATCTTCTAGAATACATAATTAGCTCACTCAACCAACTCTGATCTCCTGCCCCGCCTTCACTCTGACATGTCAGTAGCACCTAGAATTGTAATCTGATTGCTTCTAATGTAGTTATATCTCATTGTTTCACTCCATTGGGGTCTTTAATTCAGTTTTGTTGGTGAGAAGTCCATTGCCAATCTGAGTCCTGACCTTTTCTCTAGATCATTTCAAATTTTCCACATTGCCAGTAATAGCTCTAAAGTGTGCTATAATGAGACTTTAGATATGGAACTTTTCCCCTCAGGTATTCTGTTAGTCCCTTGACCTGAAACTTTTCATATCTCCCACCCTGAGAAATTCTCAGCCACTACTACCTCAAATGTTTTCACCTGTCTATGTATTTTATTATCTCTTCGAGGCTCACTTTATGTAAGACATAATAAAATGTCTATTTCTAGTATCCATATATCTTATAACTTACTTTTACATTTTCCTTCTTATCCTTTGCAATACTTTCTGGGATAGTTTTCACTGTGACCTTCATCAGCTCTTCAATCATTTGTTGATATCTTTACGTCAACTGCTTGAGTTTTCCTATAATGCAGCATGAGCTGATATTGAATCTAAGCTCTAGTTTCTATTTCATGTGGTGAGGGGCACACTCAGAGTTATCCAGCATTCTTGCAACTTCTCACCCTAGTAGAGGCATGGAAGGAAGAGAGGCTTTCTATGTCTGAAGAGGGAAAGTGGACAAGAGAATTCTACATTGTTCCATCTACCCTCAATGTTACCCAATACCCAACTCTCTCCTGCTTTTTCCTTTTCAACCCCCCAAATACTGGAATCCAACCACACTCTACTGTTCCAGGGGTTTCTAAAGGCTTTACATGGTCATGTCATTCCCCCCCTCCCCATAGGTAGCTATTCCTCTTCTTCTAGGTCTACCACATTTCTGGTATAGAGGTCTGGTATAGAGGTCAACAGCTCTTGATTTCTATGTCAACTTGTAAGAAGAGGAATTAATTAACAGTGATTTCCAGAAACTGAGTTTTTAGGATTATCAAGGAAGAATGCATTCTGCAGAAAAAAATATTTCTTATTTGAGGATGTGAAGGCTTAATTTTAGAAGGAATAGAATATCAGGGAGCTGGCCTCATGGGGGAACAAAATATACAAAGAGGCAAAGAAACTACCTGTGAAAATATGTAGCTCCAACATTGGAACTCTTACAATCCAGGAGCTTGAAGAGTACGGAGGTAGAAAATTCCTTTGTTTTCATCCTCTCCTTTCTGATGTGCATTCCTTTTATGCTATAAGACATAATTCTGTGACTAATTTCTAGTTTTTAGTATCAAATTAAGCTGTGCACTTATTTACCTTTTTCCCCTCTTCTTCTTCTTCTTTTTTTTTTTTGCTCATTCCCTCAGAATCAACCTACCGACACCAAGCAAACATTGATGATGAAGTTGTTACCATGGAGATACTAGACACTGCTGGCCAGGTAAATAAAGAATTCAATTAACATATTTTCAGATTCAAATAAAAATGAGATGTATATAATGTGAATAAACCTAAGATAATTTCCTATAACTAGCTAGTGATAAATAGACATTTCTTAATTATCTATTTATTTTCATATATTAGTGTATTCACAACTGCCTCTGCATATTGCTTTATTAATTACCCAAAACTTAAAGGAAATTTTGGAAATATGTCATAACATGGAATTAACTAAAGTAGAATTCCTACCTATATTTTGTAGGCTAGAAAGATGTTAGTAGATTTTCATGATTAAATGTGTTTGGAAATGTTCTGTACAGATATCTTTAAGAAAGACATTCTCAAAGTCTTTAATGTGCTATATATAAGGTGAGATTAACTACATATTACATTTAGACTTATATGACCTGAGATCATTTTGTAGAACATTTCAGAAGTGTCTCCTCTAATCTTCTTTCTAGACCTTACCACATCCTATTAAAAATTTGAACAAAATCATTGAACAATACCAACAACTAGTTTTAAAGTAGTGGTTACCAAGGGAAGGCGATGAGGTGGAGGAATAAACAGAAGGACTCAACAGGATAATAGTGTAAAATAAGTAGACCTTTGTTTGTTGGATGTGGTGTGGTATATGGTATATACACTGATCAAAGTGTGAAGTTATAGTCCTGAAGCTGATATGTATTATAAACCAATGGTATGTATACACACACACATACACACACACATATATATATGCCATATATATGTACTGTATACTTTTATATGTGTGTGTATATATATATGTACACATAAATATAAAGTATATATACATGTATATATACTTTATTTTTTAAAAATGAAACATGTAAGTTTGATTAGAGTTCAGTCATTTCTAAAATTACAAAAGGATTCAAAAAGAGGAAAGAAGGCATTAAGAATCTCCAAGAAGCTTTACCAGTGATTACATTCCCAGTAATATTTGAATTGAATTATCTAACCCAAGAAATATTCTTGAAAGTAATCACAAGCTTTTCCTCCTTACTATATATGCTCTCATCCTCTGACCCACCAGTGCTCTATGCTTCTAAGATAAGAGGCAGCAGGGTTGTACATGCCTGCAGAAGTCATTTGAGTCAGTACAAGCAATACATTTTCAAATCACTCATGTAACCTCCCGGGGAAAGAGTGAGAACCTCTTCAACTGAATTTCTATCATCATTGAAACTGCACTCGTTTGGGAGTGTTGGCATGGAAAAACAGAGAAAGGCAAAACCTCCTTTGAGTTTCTATCCCAATTTCACTGCTCTTCTTGTTCACTGATCTTTTGTTTTACCCTGGTACCTACTTGTCTATCATCTCAAGAAAAAGCAGATTAAATAAAAAAGCAAACCATTTCTCTAAACTGTGCCTCTAATTCTGATCTCTAAAGAGTGGGATTATGGCCACTTGTTCAGTGCATATTTGCCAATTCTTTCTAGTGAGGAAAGCCTTTGACACAATGTTCTCAAGTAAGTAATGTGTAGTTTCACAACTGAAGATTTAAATATATGGCAAGAAACAACTGGAAACAAAATAAAAACCTGAGCAGTTATAATTAATTTACTTCCCTGAAAGAGCTTGCTATGTGGAAGTGGTGCTTCCATTCCAAACTCACAAAGAAGGCCAGGTTGGCCAGGCAGATTACCCAATCTAAGGAGCATATCGCTATCGAATAGAACAGTGAGTGAGGTATTACTGCTAACATTAGTAGCATCTCTATAACTCGATGACTTCTAGGTCTGCTGACTGCAGTCTGTCCTTGCCAACAGGAAGACACCATACAGAGAGAAGGACACATGCGATGGGGGGAAGGTTTTGTGCTGGTCTATGACATTACTGACCGAGGGAGTTTTGAGGAAGTTCTACCACTTAAGAACATCCTAGATGAGATCAAAAAGCCCAAGAATGTGACTCTCATCTTGGTTGGAAATAAAGCTGACTTGGACCACTCCAGACAGGTTAGTACAGAAGAAGGGGAGAAGCTGGCCTCAGAGTTGGCATGTGCTTTTTATGAGTGTTCTGCCTGCACTGGAGAAGGGAACATCACAGAGATATTCTATGAGCTCTGCCGGGAAGTGCGTCGGAGGAGGATGGTCCAGGGCAAGACAAGGCGACGCAGCTCCACCACACATGTCAAGCAAGCCATTAACAAGATGCTCACCAAAATCAGTAGTTAGGCAGCTCAGTGCTGGGGGAGACCCTGCTAAGATGGGTCAGGTTATTGGAAACACTCGCTTGTCCTCCCACTTTGCTCTCCCCCCCACAAAAGAAAAACCCCACTCCTTGTCCTCTAGAAAATATCTCTGCTTCCCATTATCCCCTGCTTCCCACATGTTGAAAAGACATAGAGTGTATTATGCAATGTCAATGCTGCCAATTTCTCCCATTCCGGCTTGAATATGCTTTAATCAATTTAAAGTTGTAATTGCCAGAGATTCTGAAATGGCTGGGTTCATATTAAGCTATTATTAGGCACCTTCACGTTGCTTCAATAGAGTGAAGTCTTTTCAAAGGCATTTTTGAATCCCATTCCTTGCCAAACTACATATGATCTTCTTCAAAGTATAAGATAATGGAAAATAAAACACACACACACACACAGGAGGGTCGCTGAGCTAGTGGAGCAGGGAATAAAGCTCTATAAGGCTCCTATTTGAAGCAAGGATTTTCTGAATTATCTTAAATCATTGAGTTTTTCTTTAACCTTTATTTTGTTCTTAAATTCAAACATGTTCTCACAAGGTTTCCTATGGTAATAGAACATTCCATTTCAATTTGCATTGGTTCTCTTGATGATGTATTGATCTTTACACTGTCATTCTTCTTAGGCTCAAGCAAGATTTAATTATAATAGAGGTAGCAGAGCTCATCAATCCCAATAGGAATTTCTCAGCAAGCCTGGGGTGACGTGAAGACATTAAGAATGCTTTCACCAAATCCTATTTTACTGAATGTTAATAGGAGACTTAGAATTAGAAATTCGCAAGTCATTTCTCTCTCTGCTTAACAACCTAGAAGACAAACAGTCCCCAAAACAGGAAAACAAAGAACAAAGCTTAATGACCCACTCACTGTGGAGCCAAGGCTTTGTTATATGCCAAGCACAGTAAGACAAACTTAGACTCTAACTCATTAAGTTGACCACAGGTCCTTTTTTAATGTTCTGCATAGACTAATTCACTTAAGCAAATTCAGAAAAGAGTGGGTGATTTAACTTCACTGTACCTGAATAACTATGTATGAAGCAGATTCTTATATTGTCAAAGAACAGTCTAACTGATAAAACCCTGCGATTCTTTTTTTCCCTATTATGCCCCCCACATATCAAGATTTAGGCACTTTATTTTAGAAGAAAATATATATCTTTTACATATGTGTGTATTTATAAATGATAGATATATGTATAAAAATTTGTAAGAGTTGGATGCTTTAATTCACCAATGCATTTGAACAACTTGGTGTAGTTATTTTACGTGAATATAATAAAAATAATAATTTTCACATTCTGGCAGTCTTTGTTTTAATAGCACAAAAATTTTGTCATTTATGAGAGACTTGAAATACAATCAATTGCAGAATTAATGAGTCAATAAATGTGATATAAAAATAAGCTCCTTAATCGTATTTTAGGTATTTAACCTATTATCTTATCAAATCTTCACAATGATCCAATCAAGAGAGATTAAGTAATATGATCCCAATTATAGCGATGAAGATATTGAGCCACACAGATAAACAAGTTTGCTTTTGAACAATATTTAGTGAGAACAGCCAGGATTTGAACTTAGAGTGTAAGTACCCCCAGAGCCATACCATGATTACTGACATATATTAGCAGACTAAGATGTGGTTCTGTTCTTGAGCTAGGGGGATGAATACACAGGAAGCAGAGTGGTAAATCACCTTCATTTATACAGTCATTTATTCATTAACAAACATGTTATATATGTTAGACTTATAGCTTGCCACAAGTTAGTCCACTTGATAGTGCACATGTGCTGAACCTTGAAAAGTATACACAAGTTTCTGGTTAAAAGAAATAACATGAAAGGTTATGGAGAGTGCAGTAATTCAAAGCAGCTAGAAAGTCATATATATCATCCTTCAAGTAAATAAAAAAAAAAGAAAGAAAGAAAAGATAACAGAGAGAAGGAACTGAAAGAAAGAAAAAGATCAAAGGGTATGGAAGAAAAATCTCAAAAATTCATTAAACTGGAAGTTTAGGTAACTATCTAGTAAAGGATCACATAGATAAATTTAACAGTGATTTATTTTCAAAATGTCTATTTTGACCAGAGGGGAAGGGAAAGAAAGGTAAAGTTATATTCCAATGTTGCTATTTTCTAGGACCACAGTCTCTTTCATTCTCTCAGCTCAGCTAATTCCTGTCAAGAGCAATGTCTTAAGGGGACAATGTGAAGTGCCTGACTAAAGTGCTATCTGAGGTCGAACACTAAGAAAGTGAAATTCACAGTCACCAACAGCAGCAACCTCCCTGGACACATGCATACAAATCCAGACCTGTTAAGCATCATAGAAATACTGGCAGAGTCCTATGCGCTGATTACAGAAATGAATATGAGATTGCACAAATATAATAAACTAAGTATTTCTCTCATGCCCAGGCTTCTCCAAAAATAACGTTATAAACAAGCTCAGTTTTTTAAGCAGTACTTCACTGATGTAAATGTATTTGTTCTTAATAATAATGACGACATGTCACCATATCTACCACTACCAACACTTGCTGTTTGCAGTTGCTTTGCTTTGCTTCTAAGATTCAAGAGTTTCCCTTTAACTATTGGATCTGTACTCACATGCCTCCCAGCATAGAAGGAAGGAACTCAAAAATCCCGCTTTGGGTTGCAATGTGATTTTACAATCTCCTACTAGGCTCCCAAAGTTCCCATGTTGGTACTTTTATACAAGGGTGAATGCTAAATTATGGTTACTGAAGGGGGAATTTGTATAAGAGACATTCCACTTGGTTATCTTATAATATCACTTCTTAATAAATTAAGCTATATTTGTTTGAAGGCTGAGTTTCATTGTCATTCATGACAATGAAGAAACATACATATTGCTTCAGTAGGGGTAGAGGTTTCTGGTTTTTCAGTGTTAAAGTGTTTTATTCATCTGGCCATGATGGAGTAACAGGTACCAGATTCACCCTGTTGTATTAAATTAGATACAATCAGATAAAATATATGAAATACAGTTTTCAGACACTAAGCAACAAGAAGTACAGGGGACATAAGGCAATGCATAGGATCTAAAAAGGACATTGTGTTAGTTGAGTCTAAACAACTGCTAAATACCTGACCTAAGAAAATTTAAAAGCTCAGTTTTCAAACTGAGCTCAGGTAATTTGTACCCTAGAAAAATACTCAACACATTATACAAACGTATACAACAAAACTCTGCAACCAGCAAGATAAAAATTGAAATGTCTGGTATCTGATCTAAAATTGTCTGAGCATCATGCATGTTAAGAAACAGAAAACTATATTCCACAAATAGAATAAAAAGTAATCAATAGAAACACATCAAGCAATGACAGATGATACCATTAACAAACAAAAAACTGAAGATAGTATTATAAATATTCCCCATATGCTCCAGAGGCAAAGATAGTCATGAACATTATGAGAACAGACATGAAAGCCACAAAAGAGACCAAATGTAACTTCTAGAGATGGAAGTTTTTATGTGAAATAAGAAAAAGAGTAAGATTAACATCTGATTAGAGTATAAAGAAATGGCCAGTGAACTTGATGACAGAGCATTGTAAGTGATTAAAATGAAATAAAAAGAGGGGAAAAGATGAAAAAATGAATAGTCAACAACCTTTGAGACAAAAATCAAACAACCTAATATATATGTATGTATGTATACATATATGTGTGTGTGTGAATATAAATTATATGTATATGAATTTCCAGTAATAATAAAAGAGAGGAGTGGAGTCACAGAAAAAAAAATTTGAACCAATAATAACTGGAATGCTCTCAAATTATAAGCCTGCAGCATCAACACAACAGAGACCTCATGAAATAAAAAGCTGATGAAAAAAACCCCATGGTACATCAAAATCAAAGTTCTGAAAAGTAACAATCGAGTGAGTAAAATTAACCAAGGCTATAGGAGGTGGAAACACATAGCAGAAGAAAGATATGAATGATAAAATATAACTGTATTACTTGAATGTGGGCAGTGATGAGCTAAATTTGTATATTGTAAATCTTTGATCAGCCATTAAAAATATAAAGGAGAGGCCCTCCCTGGTGGCGCAGCGGGGTAAAGCACAGCACTAAGAAGCTTAAGCCACTTCCGCATGAGTTCGATTCCTGCCTGCCCCGGAGGAGATCCACATGGCACGGCAGACCTCTCCTGACCCGCCCGCTGCTCCCCTTAGATCATCTGCCTGCTCTGTGCCCCACTCTGTCCCTGGTGAATTCTCTCACCCTCCGCATCTCTGGCTTGTACCCCAATTCTGTATGAATAAAATAAATAAATCTTTTATATATATATATATAAAGGAGATAGACCTAATAATTCTCTAGTGCATATGAAATTAAATTAGAAGAACTGATTCAAAAGGCAGAAAAAGAGGAAATAAGGAATATAAAATAAATGCAATAAACAGAAAATAAAGAGCAGGATGGTAGCTTTAATCTTAATCATATTTGTAAATATATCTATTGTAAATGGTATAAACACTAAATACAAAACAATTTTTTGGAGTGAATAAAGCAAAGGCCACCTATGGGCAATCTATCAGAAATCCATATTAACAATAGATATTATAAGTTAAAAATAGTCTTACTGGGCCCTCCCTGGTGGCGCAGCGGGTTAAAGCACAGCACTAAGAAGCCAAAGCCACTTCCGCATGAGTTCAATTCCCGCCTGCCCCGGAGGTGACCACATGGTGTGGCAGACTTCTCCTGACCCGCCCGCTGCTCCCCTCAGCAGTGTACTTCGTAGATCTGCCTGTTCTGCTCCCCACTCTGTCCCTGGTGAATCCTCTCACCCTCCGCATCTCTGGCCTGTACCCCAGTTCTGTATGAATGAATAAATAAATCTTTAAAAAAAAAAAATAGTCTTACTGGCCCTCCCCGGTGGCGCAGCGGGTTAAAGCACAGCACTGAGAATCTAAAGCCGCTTCCGCATGAGTTCAATTCCCGCCTGCCCCGGAGGTGACCACATGGTGTGGCAGACTTCTCCTGACCCGCCCGCTGCTCCCCTCAGCAGTGTACTTCGTAGATCTGCCTGTTCTGCTCCCCACTCTGTCCCTGGTGAAGCCTCTCACCCTCCGCATCTCTGGCTTGTACCGCAGCTCTGTATGAATAAATAAATATAAATCTTAAAAAAAAAAAAAAAGTAGTCTTACTACTGACCTATAAACCACATAAACAATAATCAAAGAAGTTGCAAGTAGCATGAATATCACACAAGGAAATTTTCAGAGGAAGAAAATGAACAAGAATAAAGAGACAACCTTTCATTAAAGTAAAGGCAGCGATTCAAGAAGAGAGAACATTTCTGTGTATGCACCTAATAAAATTTCAATATACAAAAAAAATTGTAAAAGTGAAAGGAGAAATATATCACTTCATCTCTCAATAACTGATAAACAAAAAAAATCAGTAAGGAAGATGTAAACAATATTATCAGTTAACTTGACCTAATTGATATTTACATAAAACTACACTGACAAAGGCAAAATATACATTCTTTTCAAGTATACACAGAACACTACAGCAGGTTGGGCCATAATATAAGTCAGTAATTTTAAAACAATTTACATTATGCAGAATGTTCTCTAACTTTACCAAAATTAAAGTACAGTTACCAATACAAAGATAACTGGGAAAAAGCCCAATATCTGCAAATTAGACAAGACTCTTCCAAATAACCCATATAATCCAAAGACCAAAGAAAAAATTAAATAACAAGTTAGAAAATGTTCTGAACAGAATAAAAATAGAAACATAACACATCACAATTTGTGGGATACAACCAAAGCAATACTTAAAGAAAAATTGTACTTATTTCTTAAATTAGAGAAGAAAATAAGTCCAAAATTAACATATCATTCTGATAACATTAATCTGATAACAAAACCAGAAAAATCACCTTACAAGAAAAGGAAACTACAAACCAATATCTTTCATGAACACAGAAACAAAACCCTTACCCAAGGTTTATAACTCAAAATCACACATATAAACATATACATGGTAGCCAATTTATACCAGCAACAAAAAAGAAAACTTCAGACCAATCTCCCAAATGAACACCGATGCAAAAATCCTCAACAAAATCTTAGCTAACAGAATCCAACAATGCATTAAAAGAATAATACACCACAATCAAGTGGGCTTTATCCCAGGAGCACAAGGATGGTTCAACATCAGAAAATCAATTAATGTAATCCATCACATCAACCGACAGAAGAATAGAAACCACATAATCATATCAATAGATGCGGAGAAGGCTTTTGACAAAGTTCAACACCATAGGATCTAAAAAGGACATTGTGTTAGTTGAGT
>NW_004567137.1:11593219-11596045 GCF_000260355.1 Condylura cristata
ACAACCATATACCAGAGACATTTTGTGGGGGTGGAGTGGGGAATGGGATCAAAAACGGGGGGGTGGGGAGGGAAGTGCACGACTTTATGGTGATGGCACATGGGTGACTTGGTGATGGGAAACCCGCAGGGATTACAATTGAGATGGGAAAAAAAATGTACAAAATGATGTAAAAATAAACTGTTATAATAATAATAAAAAAAAGAAAAGAAAAGAAGTGTAGAGTATTTGGGACCTCAAGTTAAGCAAAGATTTCTGAGATAGAACATCTAAAGCACAAATAAAAGAATATTTAAAGTGATCATTTTGAAACAAAGGCTTCAGCAAGCCAGACTCAGAGAAAAGTATATGGAAAACTTGTATCTCACCTAGAATGTGTGTTCAGAATACTTACAACTCAATAAGGCAAATAATTTGGTTAAAATATTGAGCAAGTGTTCTGAATATTTAATTCACTAAAAAGAAATACAAATGGAAAATAACATGAAACAATGTTTTCATTAGTAGTCATTAGGGAAATGAAAATTAACACTATAACATTTTAGAAGTACACACCCAAGAGAAAGACTAAATCTAAAAAAAAAAAAAAAGACTGACAATGCACATGTCAGTGAGGAACATCCACAACCTGGAAGCCTCAAACCTTGTTTGCCCTTGAAGAGGCAAAATGGTGCATTCATTCTGGAAAACAGCTGGCAGTTAATTATAAAGCTAAACATATATTTAATGTCCAACCCAGCCATCATATTTCTAAGCAGATTGCAAGACACATGAAAATCTATATCCACATAATGATATATCTAATTTATTCATAGTTTCCTTTATTCATACTTTATTCAACTTTATTCATAGTTGCCAAACAGCCAGTAACTTAACTTTCCCTCAATGGTGAATGAATAAACAAATTGTGACATAGTATTCCATGTGACAGAAGAATTAAAAATAAAAAGCAAACTACTAGATGATCCTCAACGTATTATGCGAACTAAAAGAAGCCAGACATAAGATATTATATATGTTGGCAATTCTCTATACAGCATCTTCAAAAAGGGAAACAGCACATGGGAATGGAGTAGAGATGCCCCAAGGGCATCAGGGTGATAGAGACAGCCTGTATGATGACTGCTGTGGTAGCCACACTTTCTATGAGTTGCCAGTGTGTAAACTTCACACTAGTTTATTCTAGTATGCAAATTGTACCTCAAAAACTTTGATAGGAAAAAAGAAACATCTTTCATTTGGGCATTGAGCAAAGAGGGCAAGTGAAAGAAAATCTTCCTGAAATCTAGATAGAACAAATGTTCAGCATCTCAGAATAGGTTTTGAATTTGCATCTTTTCTATTCTTTAAAATAATCATTCATTTAGATGCTCCATGGCCCTGTGCCATTTCTGATCACCTATCCTGAAGTACCACTTGCTGGACACCCATCGAGGGCAAGGGAAGTGGTGTTTTCTTGTGAGTCAAAGTCACTTGATATTATCCTAAAAACATGAGTGTTGGGATTTTTTAGTTGGAGTGTGTATATGTGGTATATCTGTCTACTCCTCGTGTACTTTAAGGAATAAGAACATAATTTGGCTCATTCTACAAAGGAAAGAATATTTTTAAGAATAAAAATCTCATTGGTTAGCAACCTGGGGCAGTTCTTGATAATGCCTTCTTGAAGTTGCTTTATGATTTATGATGTCCTATAAATATTATCATAAAAACTTTATTCTGTCATCTCCCCGTTTTCTCAAATTCAGGGAAAGCCAAGCATTTACTGTGGCTCTGAAACAAATGCAGGATGTTGACTGCTTCTATTCCCTGTGTTTCTGAGTCAATCTATGTCCTGGTAGTGTCCAACCTACAATTTATGATCCTAACATTTGCTTGTAAATTGGCTTTTTGGAATGCTGAATGCAATTTCCCTGGAAAACAAAGTTATAAATCATATTTAAGCTCCCCAGCTTGTCCACAGCAGCTTGTTTCACCCATAACATAACACTCTTCTTGGTGAGGAATACATAAAACATAACATTTCAAAAAGCACATTTATCTTTTCAGTGTCCTCTTACCTCTCCTTCTCCATCTTTTCTGTACATTCTGGTACGTTGTCCCCCCCCCCCCAAATTCTTGACTATCTAACTTCTTTGGTGAGGAAGGCAAACTAAGAAATTTTTTTCAAGAATGATTGAAAACACAAACACCTCTAGTTGGTGACATTTTAAACAGCCTAAAAAAGTAAAAGAAAATACCTTATGTAGGCTAAGGCAAGGCTATTTTTAGAAAGGAAGTATGTACTTTTAGGCACAAGTACAATTTACAGGAGATGAACTTCTATAAACTGTCTATAAACACAGAATACATGAAGGTGCTTGATTATTTAATACACCAGCATTCACAAACTAACTTTCTAGAGGCTAGAGACTGCTACTAGTAATCATTTTATTTCTTATACTTATTTCTGTATTGAGGTAACACGCCTTGACAACAATGTATATGATGCAGAGGTACAGATCACTGCTTCTCAGACCTTCTACTCTCACACCACATCCACCATCCCGAAACATAGTGCAGTTGGCCCCATGCACACACTGCTCAGAATTCTGTTTCAAGTTAATGTGAAAACCATAGATGAAGGCAAGTTTCATTATTGCATGACGACTCTGAGCTTTCTTAATACTACTCAATGTAGTAAACCAGTAAGAAAGATGTAAGCAGCATAGTGTTGCCTAAATCCGCTCAGTTGTGGAGATGCATCTCATGTTTGTGAACTATACTTCAGGAGACAATGTTTCCATCTTACCTCCAAAGAATCTCTCCTACATCAAAATGAAGAAT
>NW_004567137.1:11596145-11606716 GCF_000260355.1 Condylura cristata
TTAACAACAACCTAAAAAGAATCTCTCCTACATCAGCAAGCCTTTCCTTGACCACCACCAGCAATGGAGAACTCGCCGCTTCTTTGATAGGGTGGACCCCCAGTGGAAAAGTACTGCCCACCAAAAGTACAAAGTGAGCCATATGCATAAGTTAAAATTTTCCATCTTCATTTGTTAGATTATTAATGTCCAATATTTAATTAAACTTAAAAGGTTTTATCTTAATGTTTTAGGTATTAACCCATCATATCTAAAATATCACCTCGACATAAAAATATAAAAATTATTAGGTTCATGAGATTTTCACAATCCTACTAAGCCTTTGAAATTCACTGTGTATTTTAATATTCACAGCTCCTTTCAGTTTGGACCAACCATATTTTAAGATCTCAGTACCACATGAGGCTAGTAACTACTTTATTGGATGACATAGCTTTAGAATATTTTAACATCAAATGAACCTTAATCCTCATTTATTGTTAACAACGGTTGCTAAAAACTTGGAATTAGAATCCTGAAATTTTAGGTATGGGCATGTTCATAGAAATCATCTCATACTATCCTCTCAATTTTATGGTAAAATAATGAAATAGTGATGGGCCTGAAAACACTAGTAATATTCTTTTACTTGCTGACATAAGATGCATACTGCTTTAAACATTAAGATTTAAATTTATAGAGAATTGCTGAATTTAACTTAAGAGTTCACTTGAGAATTCCCCTTAACAATTCTCCATCTCCGGAAAAGTTAACATGAGTTTTTAATAAAAATTCAATTTGTAAAAACACATTTCCCAGACTACATTACTGTATGAAGTGATGCCACCTGCTCCTTTTGAGCTCTAAGCTAAAAACAGGGTATATTTTATAAATGAAAGAGCAACTCTAGTCTGCTGCTGCTACATTTTCCCTGTACAAAGTATTTATATGAGCATAAACACAAACTCAGTGACCACTGCCAGATTTAAAATACACTCATCTTTCTCTCCACTCCTCCCTGGAAAGGAGGCATCCAGCTTTTATTTATCTGCTCAGATGTTGTCCCCAAGTCAACTGATATCATTTACAACTTGAATTTTCAAATTCACAAATTTTCCTAGGCAACTTGTTCTACTAAACTTAGAAATAAAAACAGAAATATGAAAATATTAGGACATTTTACAGAGTGGAATTTAATTACCCATACAACCTTTATCAAAGTATTTTTCCATGGAAATCCAGAACATTTAATATCCATACTAATGTTCCACAAAATTGAATTTCTAGCTGCTGGCTTAGCTGTTTTCTTCAATGTCTATTAAAATAGTAAAGATTATGCCTCAAGTCTACTAATGCACCAAATGAAAGCTTTCATGGGAAAAGAATCAAAGGATATGTGTGAACAAAGCAGACAAAGCACTATCAGAACAATGACAACAACAAGTGAGATCTGCAGCTGTGGTCACCTACCCCCACTGAACTTAATTAACAGTGAATCATCATCCTGTCTCTAGCAACCACCTACCATCTTGGCTACAAATAATTCATTAAAACCTCAATTCAGAGTGGGGAATAGACATTATATGCAGGGCGAATGTATGATGCTGGTCACAACCATAAAGAATCATAAGCAATTAAAGCAGATTGGAACTCTTCTCACCAACTTTAATTACTAGGTATCTGCCCACAAACCATAGTTCTGTGTCCTAATTTTGTTTAGACTCTAAAACTAAGCTACAATGTAGACTGACAACCTCCCAGATGTTATTTCCAGGTTACAAGTCATGTTCTTGGCTAAAGAGTCAAGGGTAAGTCATTGGGAGAAAAAAAAAAAAAAAACCTGCAAGTAAATAGCCCTTTCTTCTGGCCCATCTTGCTCAATACCTATAAGGAACATTAGATCCCGTCTCAGCTCGGGAGGATGCAGGAATCCCTCAGCTGTCTGACATAGATGAATGTCCTATTCCCCATAGAGAAGTTTCTCAAAATAAGGGTCCTAGAACGCTAGTCTAAGGACCACAGAGCTATTTGGGAAGACTTTAAAATTTAAATCCTAGGCACACTCCAGACCTACTGAGCCAGAATATGTGTGTGTGTGTGTGTGTGTGTGTGTGTGTGATGCCCAGAATCTGCATTTCAATAAACTCGAGAAGAAATTACTGCGTGCATAAAAGCATGACCACTTTTCCTGCAGAATGAAGAGATAAAAACAAAAACCTTTGTTAAATAAACCAAGTATCCATTTTCTGAAGAATCTATGAATCTTGTGAGATGGAAAAATATTTCTAAATTAATGCCATTTTCTGCTACCCTACAAAAAGGTTACATCAGACATTCACACTACTGTATAGGAGCCAAGGTTCTCTAAGATTCTTTTGAGTTATAAAAGCTTTCACAAAAACACCTGAGTAATCTGTGTAGTTCAGGAGATTGGATGTTTCCTTTTCTTTATTAAAAAAACAAACAAACAGGCCCTCCCTGGTGGCGCAGCGGGTTAAAGCACAGCACTGAGAATCTGAAGCCACTTCCATATGAGTTCGATTCCCGCCTGCCGCCTGCCCCGGAGGAGACCACATGGCGAGCCAGACCTCTCCTGACCCGCCCGCTGCTCCCCTCAGCAGTGTACTTCGTCGATCTGCCTGTTCTGCTCCCCACTCTGTCTCTGGTGAAGCCTCTCACCGCCCCTGAGCCTCTGGCCTGTACCTCAGTTCTGTATGAATAAATAAATAAAATCTTAAAAAAAAAAAAAAAAACAGGCCCTCCCTGGTGGCGCAGCGGGTTAAAGCACTGAACTAAGAAGCTTAAGGCCACTTCCACATGAACTCAATCCCCACCTGCCCCTGAGGAGACCACATGGCGTGGCAGACCTCTCCTGAGCCACCCGCTACTCCCTTCAGCAGTGTACTCCATATCTGCCTGTTCTGCTCCCAGCTCTGTCTCTGGTGAATCCTCTTACCCTCCGCATCTCTGGCCTGTACCCAGGTTCTGTATAAATAAATCAATCTTAAGACAAACAAACAAACAAATGTAATAAGCACTTTTTACATCCTTGTTAATATTTTGACAATATAGAATTTTTCCCATCAGGTGTGATCCCACAGCATCCAAAGCACCCATATTCCTCCACCACAGTCCACTATACTCTTTTCCCCTCTGGATGCCTCAGATCTGTGATCAACTTTGTAAGTTTGTGTTTAATGTTTGTTTCACCTTTTACTTTCTCAAAGCGTTGCACCTCCATCTTGATAACAACACTTGTTTAGCTAAAGTTGTCTAAAAACCTCAGGCCAACATAATGCACCTAAATACCAAAGTCTCTGTAATCATCTTGGTACTCTGTATCCAAAACAGATATTGGCTTGAAATAGCCTTGGCATCAATTTACCAGGTTATTTTAGGAGTTAATCTTCACTTAAATGGAGCCGAAACACATCTAAGAAACAAAGGAAGGCGACAGATTAATTTCTGAAGCCTCCAAGGCAGCATCCCAAAAGTCAGCTCCTCCAAGTAGTCTATGGGGAGTAAATTGCTGAAGCACCTCAATGGAGTGAGACAAGAATGGGGACATATGCAATTTACTCTGTGAAGAGAACAAAGCAGCATGCCAGAGATTGCAAGGAGGGACCGAAGTCAAAGCCTGCCTAGAGAGGAGGGCTATTTGTGCTGCAGCCTAAAGTTATAAAAGAGTAAAAACTGTTTAACCCAAGTGCTGGGAAAGACATAGGGAAATAATTACAAATATCAGAGGCTTTTTCCATCTCGAGGATCCAGATTATTCTGCATCATTGGAAGTATCTTGGATCTACGCCATAAACTGCAAAGTCATAAAAATCTAGAAAGTGCTGACCATTTGGAAGCAGGACTAGAATTAATACTTTTTAGTATGCAATAAAGCAAAGCAACTTTACCACCAGTCTGCTGCTCCCCTCAGGGGTGTACTTCGCCAATCTGCCTTTTCTGTTCCCGACTCTGTCTCTAGTGAAGACTTTTACTGCCCCTGCACCTTTGGCTTGTACCCCAGTTCTATATGCATAAATAAATAAATCATTAAAAAAGTACATATGAGCAATAAACCTAAAACAGTCTAGTAATCAAAGATCAGTATACAGCAGGTACTCAAATGATGCATTTCATTGTAATTGGTAACAACAACAACAACAAAAAGATATACTGGCTGATTGGAATAAAACAGTATTATCCAGCCCTCCCTGGTGGTAAAGCGGGTTGAAGCACAGCACTAAGAAGCTAAAGCCACTTCCGCATGAGTTCAATCCCCTCCCCGGAGGTGATCCACATGGTGTGGCAGACCTCTCCTGAACCGCCCACTGCTCCCCTCAGGGGTGTACTTCGTCAGCTGGCCTGTTCTGTTCTCCACTCTGTCTCTGATGAACCCTCTCACCATCTCTGCACCTTTGTACCCCAGTTCTGTGTGTATAAATAAATCTTAAAAAAAAAAAAAAACAGTATTATTCAAGGACCTGCTTTCATTAAACAGTTTTCTTCTTCAGGTCACAATTTGCAAGAACATATCAGTGACATTAAGGATTTACTGTATAGAAATTAAAATACTCAGTCCTCCCTGGTGGTGCAGGAGTTAAGGTCAACACTATCAAGCTACAGGAAGCCTCTGCAGGATGAATTGGATCCCTAGGCAGTGAGCTAACCATACATGATGTGGCAGACCTCTCCTGTCTTGCCCACTACTCCCCTCAGCAGGATAGTTCATAGATTCTACTGTTCTGCTCCCTACTCTGTCTCTGGTGAAGTCACTCATCCCCCATACCTAAGGCCTGCACCCCAGTCCTTGTATGCATAATTTTTTTTATTTTAAAGACGTATTTATTTATACATAGAGAACTGGGGTACAGACCAGAGGTGTGGGGAGTGAGAGGATTCACCAGATGGAGTGGGGAGCAGAAGAGGCAAATGGACTGAAATACATTGCTGAGGAGAGCAGTCAGGAGAGGTCTGCCATGCCATGTGGGTCACCTCCCTGCCCGGGGATCAAACTTGTGTTGCAGTGGCTCTGACAGCTTCTTAGTGCTGTGTTTTAACCCACTGCACCACCTGGGTAGGTACCTGCATAATTTTTTTTTAATTTTTTAAAAAGAAATTAAAATACTCATAATGCTACAGCTTAATTTAAGTCATTAGCATTATCTTTGTGTTAAATTTGTTTGGTATTTATGAACTTAAATACTTACAAATTTATTGGACCATCTAGTCTTGTTTTCATTACACAATAACATTGTATTTTTCCAGGGCAAGTATTTCTATCATGGGGACTGGAATCTAATTGTTCAAGAGGAAATATCATATACTTTACTTTTATGTTCATTAGTCTGACAAATAAACACTGCCTCTTCTTTAACAAACTCATTTCTCGGGAACATTAGCAATGCATGACCTGTATTAGTCAGTACATTTTCAGTCACAGCTGACAGAAACTATGCAATCTTGCTTGAGGCATGATTAGGAAAGTCATGGATAAGGACTTCAGGCATGGATGGATCCAGGGAATTCAAGTACAATTGAATTCTTTCTCTCTGCATTCTCTGTCCACAAATCAGAAAGGAAAAACAGTTACTGGTAAGTCCAGGGGAAGACAGAGCTATTAGTGATGTTTTTCTTCTAGTAGAAAACAATCCCCAGGCCCTCCCTGGTGGTGCAACAGGTTAGGGTGCAGCACTGCAAGTGAGCAGCAGCCACTTCAGTGCAAGTTTGATCCCCACCCAGGAAGGGACCCACATGGCACAGCAGACCTCTCTTGTCTCAGCCACTGCTCCCCTCAGCAGTGTACTTCATCAGTCAGCCTGCCCTGCTCCCCACTTTGGTGAATCGTCTCACCACCCCTGCATCTCTGGCCTATACCCCAGTTCTGTATGCATAAATAAAATAAAATTTATAAAAAAGAAAACAATCCTCAGACTTTGAATGTCCTGATGTAGCTATTAGAGCCATCTTTAAATCATTTGGTGTGACCAGCAGGTTGGGTAGTTGCTCAAGACCATGTTTGCTGACAGCCTCTCCCTTGGAGAAAAAGATCAGCTCCACTTAGATAAGAGTCAGTGGTTTCCCTAAAAGAAACAATGGCTCCCCTTTGAGGACAAGTGGGGCTCTAATAATGGGCAGTTTTTTTTTTCCAAATTACTAAAGCAAACAAAATGAAGCTCCACGTGAATCCACTAGTGTGCCAGGGGACATGCTTCTCTTTGCTGTCATCACCTGCAGTCAAAGGACCTCATTCCTGGCCTCAGAACAGAGAGGCCTGGTACTTTCCTTTCATACGGTGATCACCAGCCAGAGGTGAATCTCAACTCTCCATTCTCCCTGGATACACTGGGTAACACTCATTTCCTGACCTGGGGAAAGGCATCCCTATCAGGCTGGCAGGCAAGCTGATTCCTTTAAAATCACTCCCAAATACCTTCCTATGATTATTTCTATAACCCCTCTATTCTCACCAAGTGAAATTGTCTTAAGGGCCCATTTCTGACTTGTTCAGTCTACTCTTCCTCTCCCACACCCACTAATTCATCACTATAAAAGTAAGATCCTTTTTTAAGATTCTCTATGTGAGTTTTATTTGCTCAGTAAACTCAGGTTAACTCTTCCTTTTTCGTATCAGTCTCTGGAAAGTCTGTTTCACTATCTGATTCTCTCCGTTAGCAAGTTTTATAACTAGCTTAATCCTACACCATCTTAAACTCATTTTTACATGTAATTCACCAACTATCTGCACACAGCCTAGCTATAAATGTCCTCTTGTTCCCACTGGGAAACATCTTATCTCTGTAAAATACTATATTCAGGAACTCACTATATTACTTATCATTGAAAACGTGCTCAATGACTGCAGCTTTATTTTTGTTTTCATATAGAGAAACTCTGCGGTCACATATTAATGTAGGACCTATGTGGAAATCATTTCTGCATTCACAGTCCTCTTTCTAGACAAAGCTTATTTTTCAAAGCAATTTTTACAGCAGAGAAAGCAACCTACCTGAGGCAACACTGCTACCTGTGGCAAGGACCCTGCTTCTCTACCTGGCCCTTTATATCCCCAAGTATTAACATAAAAGTCCATTTCCAAAAATTATGCTGAGAGTAAAAAAATGCAGTATAGACTTAACTACTTGCACTACATCTCCTAACAATAGAGTCAAACACACAAACCAAAAGAGGACCCCACTTAGATATCCAATAATAAGGATTTTTAAATGGTAGTATAGGTAAGCATATTTCCTATGGACATTGTTATATTACTCACAAAGCTTCAAGGAAAACATAGAAAAGTGCTTATGGCATTTTTTAAATGAGATAAATTATGCAGATAAATCTCAACTATTGTTAAAAAAAACTATGCATAAAAAGAAAATAAGATGGAAATGAAATGCTTGTGTGGTTGTGTTTTACTAGATTATGGAGGCTAACACTATTATTTAAATGTACCACTTTCAGGATCAGAAAAATAAACTATAAATGGGAATAGAAATAAGTTCTGCCTAATCTTAAAGATTCAACTTACATTTCATTTTCAATGAACCACTCACTGACCTTCCTCTTTTTCCTTCTTTGTATTCACAGATTACTTGGCTTATCATGATAACTTGTTAACTTGCATGTGGTGATTTATGTTTTTGTCAGTCTCCTGAAGTAGATCATTTGTCATTTAATTGCAGAAATCAGGCCTTGTTTTGGTTTTGGTTTCCACAGCCCTAAGCACAGGGTCTCTAAAATCTTGGTACCTATCTGCAGTTTGTTGTATTAAATTGAAAAGTGTAAGAATTTATAGTTCTGATTTATAGTTGCTAAAGCTTCTACCTTCCATAAAAATGAGCTACTGAGAATATGTCCAGGGATCAACAATAACAACAACCAGCATGTGATGCATAAAGTTGCTAGACATCAGTTATGGAAGCAAGGTCATTTTCTGGATGGAAATTGCCATTGTTTCCAGAAGTGTGGAAAAAAAAAATGCAAGAACTAGAATTAGAGCCCAGTTAACAAAGCCAACATTTGAGTCAGAAACAAGTAACCTGTGATCTTTGTCCAAAATTAAAATGTCACTTTTTATTTGATGTGCCTGCATCCACTCAGTCACAATCAAGGCTTAGTGTTCATCCCCAATTCTAGCTATGAAGACAGCCAAAACCACCAGCTTAAAAATGTTGGTCAGTAAAGTTGGTTGTTTTCATGGAACTCAAAATAAACCAGTTGCTCAGAATTTTTAAAATCTAAGGTTAGCAATTTGATCTGTGGTTTTGCCTTGCCAAAAAAATGACCTTAAATGTGAACTCTGAGGAGTTGAATATGGATGCAACCAACTCATAGCGCATGATTCAACCTTAATTCAAATTTTGAAATAAACTGTTTCTCTTAATTCTCCTTCCCCTCCCCTACTCTTTCTTTCCTTCGGTCTCTCCTTCCATTTCACTGTTCCCTCACCTCCTGCAGCTTCATGACCATAGCCCATCACAATCTGCGATAAAGTAAATGAACAGGTTGGTGACTAAAACCTAATTTGAAAATTATAACTTCTCAGGAGAAAGATATCTTGATCTTGGACTTTCAGCCTCCTGAACTATGAACAAATACATAGCTGTGGTTTAAGCCCAAATCTGTTATGGCAGCCCGAGCAAACTAACACTCCCGCCTTCCCAGGAACAAGGCCCCATTCCCATTCCAGGTGTATTTCACTGGCCAAGGTGGGGCATATATAAAAGTTTGGGTTTGTATCAACTTAGATAAACTTTGTTTGTGCAGAATACAGATTTTAACAGGTAGAGAACAATCTATCATTCATATGTAGTTACCAAGTGATAATTATTTAGGGCAACATTAGCCTTTGACCAGTAGGAAACTAGCTGTACTCACTTCCATGCACTTATTTCTGAAAACCTGTATGTAACTGAGCTATAAGTACTAACACAGAGGAAGTCAGGCAGCTTCAGTTGAAAGAGCGCCATTTGAGTCTGACTTTATTTCTGTGTCCTTAGGTTTTAGACGGCCTAAACTTCCTGGATCTGCATTCCTTTCTTAAGAGGGCACCAGGCCCTCCCTGGTGGTGCAGCGGGTTAAAGCGCCTCACTAAGAATCTAAAGCTACTTCCGCATGAGTTCGATCCCCGCGTACCCCAGAGGTGACCCACGTGGCGTGGCAGACCTCTCCTGACATGCCCGCTGCTCCCCTCAGCAGTGTACTTTGATCATCTGCCTGTTCTGCTCCCCACTCTGCCTCTCATGAATCCACTCGTCGCCCGTGCACCTCTGGCCTGTACTGCAGTCCTGTATGCACAAATAAATAAATCTTTAAAAAAAAGTGCAAGCCAAAAGGATGTTAGTATTAGATGTCTATGGTTGTTCTAAAATCAATGAACACAACCTCAACATTTCCTATTTTTAATTTCACAAAAATTCCACTTCCTTCAATGACGTAAAAATTTCTAGCTCCTCTCTTGCCTAAAATTCTATAAATAACATCTCTTTTCTTAGCAAGTATATCTAAGCATTTCAACAAAAGTCATCTATTTTAGTAACTTTTAATGATAGTTGCATTTATGGAAAGTGCCACTTGCTACTCTGGCCTGTATAAATGGAAAAGGAAAAATTACCACTTCTAGAAAGAAAAGGCAAGGAAACTGGATGGCGTCCCTCTGTTTATGCCAAGCTCTTTGCTTGACTCAGGTTAGCTACCTTTATCCTGCCAGGAACATGGAGAGCAAAAATTCCAGTAGTTCCATGTCCGTCTATGTTTTACTATCTTCACAAGGGGAGAGAAAGAGTTTAAAAAATTCCCAGCATATACTCACTTGCTTTCCAATGAACTATTTATCCTTAAGGACAACAGTTATAAAATTGCTAGTTATCTGCACTTCTCAAAATGGTTTATTTAACACCAGTCATGTCCATTATAATTTCTTCCAATATTCTCAGAGCAATACTTCAAGTCTTTTCTTCCCTCTCTGTCCCTATTCCCAAACTTTGGCTAGCAACCTCATTCCATGCAGAGCAAAATGGCCCCTAAGTCTGAAAAACAGGCTCATAAATAAAAAGTAGATTCTTTACTGTGGTATTAATTTAATCATGCTGCAAATTTGGCTGTGGTTTTACTCAAACATTTGGCTTCAGTACAGCTAATATCTGGCACGTAAGCACTGAGTACAGACTTCACACAGCATTTGAGGACCCAAATAGCAGGCAAACTGTAGTTGCCTTTAAAATCCTGTTAGTCATACATCCACAGCATAATCATATACTCTATTTACTATGACCCTACATCACTATATTTGTCTTGTAGGTCTCTAAAATATAAATTATTTCTTTACATACTCTAAGATTTAGGTTGTACTAAAACAAAGTTGGTGCTAAATATTTCATTTCCTTGAAACCAAAAAAGCACTTGTCAGAATATAATTTTTATGAACAACTTATGGTGCTTACTAATATGAGTACTAATACTTCAACAGATGATGAAAATAACCATAAGTAGATGATGAACATGAATACACAATAGTAAGCATAAATAGATAATGAACAGCAGAGAGAAGACCCCATTACTAGGAAATTTCCTGTCTGTCCATGGGGGACCTT
>NW_004567137.1:11606866-11620782 GCF_000260355.1 Condylura cristata
AACATGAATACACAATAGTAAGCATAAATAGATAATGAACAGCAGAGAGAAGACCCCATTACTAGGAAATTTCCTGTCTGTCCATGGGGGACCTTCTTTTTTTTTTTTTTTTTAAGATTTGTTTATTTACTCATACAGAACTAGGGTACAGGCCAAAGGAACAGGGGCTGTGAGAGGATTCACCAGAGACAGAGTAGGGAGCAGAACAGGCAGATCTATGAAGTACACCACAAAGGGGAGCAGCGGACAGGTCAGGAGAGGTCTGCTTTGCCATGTGGATCACCTCCGGGGCAGGCAGGGATCGAACTCATGCTGAAGTGGCTTTAGCTTCTTAGTGCTGTGCTTTAACCCGCGGCGCCACCAGGAAAGGCCAGGACCTTCTTATAATTCAAAAATATTTGCTAGAATGTATTTACATTATAGAGATCAATTATACTAATTTAAATTGCACTTGCTATGTCATTTTTTCACATATATAGACAGGCATCACTGATAGAAGGACTGGAGTCACTCAGGTATCACACCACATGTTTTGAGGCCAGTACACCTTCCCTGTGTCTACCAGGAACCCTCCTTAAATCAAAAATTATGTGCTAGAATAACAACTGCTATTGCCCTGATGTTTTAGAAACTGAAGCATACAAGAAATTATAAAATGCTTACAACTTCTTTCATACACATACAATTAGATTTTTTAATGTGGTTTTACACTTGCAATCACATTTACCATCCAAAAGAAGTACTTCGGAGCAAAAGAAAATAAGTGTAATACACTTGCCAGGAAAATAGGCATAAACCAAAATTGGCCTGGGGCAAAATGTCATGTCTGGTCAGTCTACTAATGAGATATACCACTTTTGCCATAATATCAAGGAGGAGAAGAATTTTGTATCTAAAAATGTTTTGATGTTGTAAGAATACCATGTTTTTCATTAAAATTCTGCAGCCTGAAACTGTTTGCACCATTTTCTCCTGCCTGTGGAAATTTAAATGTCAGTTCACAAAAACAAAGAACTTAAGAGCAAATGCACAGCATAAAAGTCAAAATTCGAGCAGCCCCACATGGGTGGCAACTCCTTAATGCTGCACCATTGCCTTCTGCCAGGCACACAATAGTTCAGATAAAGGATGCCATTTTGGAACTCAACTCCTTTCAAAGTTCTATCCCTAACCAACCATTAGAGTATGAAACGTAATCAATTGTTTGTCTAGACAGAATCAATCAATATCAGCCATTTAAAAATGAACAAAAATGGAAACTAGTGTGTAGAAAACAAAGTGCTCCCAACAAACTAAACTGCATACATATCACCACATAGAAAAGCTCAAGAGTAAGTCTTGCTTACACCTTCAAATTATGGATTATATACCAACCCCAGTATATAGAGAGAACCTTCCCCTCACCCCCAAATCATTCCAAATCTAAGAATTTGAATTTGTTTGGGGGGAAAAAATCAAAATGAAAGTATGCTTATCCCATGTAGCTGAACTCAAAAAACGGACCTTCTTCATCCATAATAGACAAAAAGATACTGAGTTCAAAATGGTTTTGTCCTGAATACTTGGGGAGGAGGCCTGCACTCTGGATGACTGCCATATTCAAACTGAGGTGCACAGACCCAAGAGTCAGATGCTCCATGCACACAAAGAAGGAACTGGTTCCATTCTAATAAGCCTGTCTTGTTTGGTGCAGAAGGAGAGAAGACTACACCCCAATATAAATTGATCAAGATCAGTTTCTGGTTTTACTTATACTCAAAAATGTTGCCTTTCAGGGTCTGGAATATGATAGAATATCATTAAAAAAGCTTCTGGGGGAAAATGTAACTGAATCACAGAGTTTAGCAAATGTTTGTCATAAAAGGCTATGGATTTTTCATTTCTATAGTAAGAGTTGTTATTCTGGAAACACTGGAAAGAGCTTGCAGAAAAGGAAGGTTACTGTGCACCCAGCACAAGCAGAAGCTTAAGCATAGATGATTCTGTGGTTCACCTAAGGTTAGCCTGAGTGGGTGGCAGAGTAAAAGATGCACAATGCGGGTGCCTTCTGTTTTGTTATGCTACAGAACAGTGAAGGATATTTTCAGCATTTCAGGAACAAAGTGTTCCTGCAAGGTTTTCCATGAAGACCATGCAGTATGCTGTAACCTTGATCAGTAGTTTACAAAGATTGTCTCCAGATCAACAGCATCAGCATCTCCTGGGTACCCCAGGTCTACTCAATGCGAAACTGTGTGGAGCTCCCCAAATCTCTCTTAATAAACCTCTCAACTCATTTTGACTCATACTAAAATGTAAGCAACTACTGGTCTGTTTCATAGAACCCATTTAAAATCAGGGTAATCTGATCACCTATTGGTTCTAAAGGGTGAATAAATGGCTTAAATTTTCTAACTTATTTCATTCACTCAAACTGACCAACTGTAAGCTTCATCCTATTAAGTCACTTGTCTGTGCTCTATGGTTAGAAGAAGAAATAAAAAGGGTAAGATGTGATTCTGCTCTTGTAGAATTCAAATAAAACCAAAAAATAACTATAGTTCATAACAATACTTTGAAAGTGGTACTTGGTAAAGGTTATTATTATCAGGTAATTGCCTGTCATCACCCATCCAGATCCAGGTAAACTGACTTTAAAGAGAATAAATTTATTCATTAAGGAAATAAATATATTTTTCAATGAAAGGAGCTGAAACAACTGATGATTTACCCAGGGAGAAAATTAACCTCAACACTTCTTACACCATACCATAACACTAGCAGAAGTGGACATAATGTAAATGTGAAACTCACATGCTAAAATATAAAACCTAAAGCTAAAAAACATTTTTAAGAAAATTATCTTTGAGGGCCCTCCCTGGTGGCACCAGGGGTTCAAGCAAAGCTCTCAGCCACTGCAGCATGACATCAGTCCCTGGCCAGGGAGCTGACCCACAGGGCATGGCAGACCTCTTCCGTCTGGCCCGCTGATCCCCTCGACAGTGTATTTCCCTGCTGTTCTGCTCCCCATTCAGCCTCTGGTAAATTCTCACCACCCAGCATCTTTAGCCTGTACCCCAGTTCTTATATACATACATAAATAAATCTTAATTTTAAAAGACAAAGAAAATGCACCTTTGCAACCTAGGACAAGGCAAATATTTTTCAGACACCGCAGAAGGAAATAGCAATGATAAGGAAAAAATTATTGGACAAATAAATATAATAAAGATCCCACCAGATGGGTACTTTCAGGCCGGGTGCAATTAACACTCCAATGCAGGTGTGGTTAACAAGTTTCCTTACTTGCAAAGATTCACCACCAGTCAAACACTTTCATAGTTACAATGCAGATAACAGGTCAAATGGGTCTGTTTCCCAGGAGTAATCTCTGGAAGTTGCACCCTTCCCACTGTCCAAGGCTCCCCTTCCTGTGAAAAACAATTTCCCTCCCCACCAATGGTTCTGTTTGTTGTAAAACAATAGCAATCTGTGCAACCAATGTTGAGACAAATATGTATAAAAGTAGTGCTCTGTCTTCGGTCTGGGCACAGGCTTTGATATTAGGCTGAGATCCGTGTCTGGGTACCACTTGTCTTTTCTGTGTCTGGGTAAATTCAGATTTGTACTACAACAACAAAAGAAAGATTTCTCTTGGCAACAGCGTCAGAAAATAAGCTAGTGGGCCCTCCCTGGTGGCACAGGGATGGAAGTCTCAGCACAGTCAAACTGTCATGAGTTCTATTCCTAGTTTCTAGCTGGGGAGCTGACCCACATGGTGGAGCAGCAGACCTCTTCTGTCTTACATGCTGCTCTCCTCAATAGTGTGTTTCAGTGGATCCACCTGCCCTGCCCCCCACTATGTCTCCGGTAAATCCTCTCACTTCCCACACCTCTAGTTTACACCCTAGCTCTTGTATGTATAAATAAATAATAATTTTTAAGGGAATGAAATAAATTAGTAAGGCACCATCTGAGAAAACACGGTTCTCTCACAAAAGATGTATATCCAGAGTATATAAAGAATGCCTGCAACTCAATGACAAATACACTGTTATTTTTAAATTGGTATAGGGATAGGGGAGCTAAAAGAAGACTTGCACTTTTCATCAAGGACACAAGTGGAATATAAAACCAAGAAAAAGTTCAGCAGATTAAGGAAATGAAAATGAAACCACAATGAGATCTACTACACACCTACTAAAATGACTGCATTTAAAAGATTGACAACACTAAATATCAGCAAGATTGTGGGACAAACAGAATAATCCCATGTTACTGGTGGAAATATAAAATAGTACTGCCACTTTGTGGAAAACCTTGGCAGTTTATCAAATTTTTTATCTATTACCCTGTAAAGCTGTAATTCTTTTAAAAAACTGAAAATTTATAGCCACAGAGAAACTTAAACACAAATGCTAAGGGCAATTTGCCTTTTTAAAAGCTATACATTAGAAATAACTCAAATGTTAATCAATATAAGAGATGAACAGACAATAGTATATTTAAACCATGGAAAGTTACACGGTGTCAAAAAGGAACAAATTACTTGTTCATGCAACAAAGTGGATACATTCCAGGCATTACATTGAGTAAAAGAAGTGGGACCCAAAAGAATACTATGTGATTCCATCTCTAATAAGATTTAGACCAGGGCAGGAGGAAGAAGAATAGTAATAAACTAGGGTGAAAGTTTTTGAAAGATTCCAGGAAAATGTTGGGGGAATAAAAATATTGAATACATTTCTCAAAACTCAAATTTCACACCCAATATCTGATCATCTCATTCCTAACACCAATAACAAAACTGAAGTCACAAATACAATCAGTGTGGGATCAAATAACCACACTCTAAATAACTTCCTGTGATCTAGAAAAGCTCTAAATGAGGCAAGATTATCTAGTGAATTTAGAAAATCATTTTAACTTCCCAGCACTTCAAATACTTATTTTGGAAGTAGGGCAAAAACTACAGTTTATCCAGTCAATATTAAAGAACTTACTACTAGCTAAAAGCTCAAAAGGTGGTTCTATTACTTCATAAGCTTGTTAGAAAGTTCAAATGAGAATATGACAGTGATTTATAAATTATGAGAGTATACTTTGTTACAATCTGTTATTGAGTCTACTTACAGGGGGGAGGAGGAAAACATACTTAGGACTTCAAATTAGAGGGACATCCTGTACAGCAGTGACTAATTTCTGCTTTTTTAACATGAAAGAACACAAGAGATCTTAGATGAGAGGGAATATTTTAAGAAGCAAACTACAAACAGCCCTTTTTGCTTATGATCACAGAAAGGACTCATTCATGTAATTAAAGTTGGTTGCCAAGGAAATAGCAAACCTTAAACCTTTAATATCAGAAGCATGAAGATCAAGTATTTAAATCCCTGAAGAAGACCAGTTGATCCAAAATGAATCAGAAAAAAAGCATTCAACACAAAAATAGTTTTGTAAACCCAGAATTGTAACAGCTCAATCCCATTCTCAATCATTTTTTTCCATATAAACAATAAATTAAAATATAAAATTCTCTAAATAGGAAAATTATTTTTTATTTAAAGTTAGAAAACACATAATTGAAATCTACATTTCACAGAATAAGATATTCTACAATGGTACCTACTTTCATTTAGCTCTGAGCCTTAATTATCATATCAACTGTATTATACAGACAAGCTCCACACATGCTAAAGATGTTTTAGCAAATTCCCTCCCAACTTGACTTCTTGGGATTCAAATTGAATTTGTAAAATTCAATTAATTTATTCAGTTGTATTTTAATAATGACTCTTTTCCTTTTTTATTCCAAATCTGAAAATATAATGAATAATTTTTATAATACCTGAACAGTTGTGGAGACAATTTATTTTTCATAAAGATTTATTTATTTGTGCATACAGAACTGGGGTACAGGCCAGAGGCTCAGGGGCGATGAGAGGCTTCACCAGAGACAGAGTGGGGAGCAGAACAGGCAGATCTACAAAGTACACTGCTGAGGGGAGTAGCGGGCGGGTCAGGAGAGGTCTGCCACACCATGTGGTCACCTCTGGGGCAGGCGGGAATCGAACTCATGCAGAAGTGGCTTTAGCTTCTCAGTGCAGTGCTTTAACCCACTGCCCCACCAGGGAGGGCCGAGACAAATTATTCTTAAATAAAAATCATTTAAAATGAGTTACTGCTTCATTTCTCCTGGAGAGTCCTTGCTTTCTTCTTACAGTAAATATTGCTAAAGTTAATGCTAGTGACAAACCCTACAAAAGGTATACTATTTATGACCAGGTACATCCACATTTAACTTGGTTTCCGAAAAGGTACAGTTACAGTCATGGATATCCTGTGAATTAATCTGAAACTTACAAGTATTAGATAAAGATTTCAAAAAAGCCCTAGCCAACTTATTAAAGAAATCATAACTCAAAGAGATATATGCTCCTATGTCTACTGCAGCAAGCATATGACAGCCAAGTTGGAACCAGCATTAATGCCCAAGGACAGGTGAGTGGACTAAGAAAATGTGTGTGTAGCACAACCTGCAATACAATACTACATAGTCTATTTTTAAAAAAAAAATAAAGATGAACTCTTGCCCTTTGTGACAAGAATGGAATTAGAGGGGATAATGCTAAGTGAATAGTTAGATGAGGAAAGACAATTGCC
Source organism: Condylura cristata (assembly GCF_000260355.1). Classification (NCBI taxonomy): domain Eukaryota; kingdom Metazoa; phylum Chordata; class Mammalia; order Eulipotyphla; family Talpidae; genus Condylura; species Condylura cristata. Next base: position 11,613,509 of record NW_004567137.1, read on the forward strand.
AGATGGCTTAAATCATATAAAATAAAAAGAAACAAAATCAAAAATCAGTGGACACCAAAACAAAAACAAACCCAAGAAATCTGACTGTAAAACTGAGGCTACCATAGGGATTAGAGGAGGGTAAAGTAAAGAGAAAAATTAACAGGGCACAAGGCTATGGGTGCCTTGTAGGTATGGTATCAGATGGTGACAGACATCTGAAGAGGTGGAATCCTCTATTTCTGAGTCATATGCAGTATACAAGTTACTTAATCAAAAAATATCTCTGAAAAGTAAATTCACCTGAGAGATAATACCCCCTCATTGAATGTCTTTAGAGCAAGGGACTTTGGAGGGTTAATTTATATATCAAATATCCTATATTGGCAATCTAACACAACCTACAGAGAAGAAGGCTGACAGAAGCATTTGTGTCTGTATTTATACATTTTTCAAAATAATGATAAGACCTATGTATGTGTAAGAGAAAATGAGTAGAGGTTCTTCCTCAAAAATAAAAAGAAAGAGAATACCCTCATAAAATAAAGAGACATGTTACACCCATGGAAACTCTTGAGATATATTGCTTTGTCCTATGGAATGATTAAGATATACTCCACAGGGCCCTCCCTCATGGTACAACGGGTTTAAAGCACAGCACTGTGAAGCTCTCCGAAGCCACTAAGCACAAGTTTGATCCCTGGCCAAGGAGGTGACCCACATGGCACAGCAGACTTTCCACCTGCTGCTCCCCTCAGCAGTATATTTCAGTAGATCTGCCTGTTCTGCTCCCCACTGTCTGGTGAATCCTCTCACCAACACCACCACCCCACACACCCCTCACCTGTACTCCAGTTCTGTGAGCATAAATAGATAAATATATATATTTTTAAATGATACACGACCCTCCATGGTGGCACAGCAGGTAAAAGCACAGCACTAAGAAGCTAAAGCCACTTCAGCATGAGTTTGATCCCCTGCCCCAGAGGTGACCCACATGGCACAGCAGACCTTTCCTGTCTGCTGCTCCCCTCAGCAGTGTACTTCATCAGCCAGTCTGTTCTGTGCCCCTCTGTCTCTGGTGAATCCTCTCACCACCCCTGCACCTCTGGCCTGTACCCAGTTCTGTATACATAAATAAATAAATCTTAAAAAAGAGAGAGAGAGAGATGCACATCTCAGGTTGTGAGGTTATCAACTCATGAAATATTAAGAACTAATTCCTCAAGTACATGGAAAAAGCAAGTAGGGAATGAATAGATTCACAATAGTGATAGTAGTAGATCAAAAAACGTCTCACCTATGGCAATATCAGTACCTACCATTTTCCTGTGACCTACAACCAACTTGCATCTCATGAGGTTTTTTTTTGTTACTCTCTGTACTAGCTTTCAAGGGATAGTTCCATATCTTCATTTAACAACAACAAAAAAATAAACCTGGCATTCAAATTTTAAGTAATTTGCCCAAAGTTACAAAGCTACTAAGAGCAGAGACAAAATTTGAATGCAAATCAACCAAATACAGGACCCATGGGTTGCTATTTGGTTTCTTATCATACCCACAACTTATTTAAATTTTAATTCTATACCGTGTGTAAATGTTCCTTCTCCACTCCATAAGCAGTTAACACCCCAAAGCAAAGTTAGTCTATGACACCTTGGTTTAACAGATTCCATCACCTATATACAGTAGTATTTTTCCATGTGGCTAAAGGATCAGAAGATAACAAGCTCTTCAATCTTCACATGAACATAATGATTGAAGAAGGATATTTTCCTATATTTCTGACCTGGATTGCCTTAGCTTAAAGTCAAAAAGAATTTTGCTAAAATCAAAAGATACTGGTTAAAATAGACAAAAGACCAGTGAATACATTGGAAACTAACAGTTCTAACAAAATGAAGATGTGTTCCAAAAGTTAAATTTATGCAAGAAGGATTTTAGTCTGTTGCTATTCTTAATAAGTGAGAATAAACAGAAATAAAACCATATGAATAATGATATTTGGTTGGTTCAGTTTCTTGTGGATGGATAGGAGATGGGGCTTAGAGGGACCTACACACACTGTTAATATCCTTCTATACTTGCATTTACTTTGCCAACAAACAAAAGTATCATTTTTGAAGACAAAAGGGATAACATCAGGTTAAACACTGACTAGTTATTCTACCATTGTTTTTCATTAAAAGTGATTTTTTTTTTCGTTTCGCTATGAGGACATGAAGCATTAGAGCATTTCTCAAAGGCACGAAGCTCTGTTTTTTCTCATATTAGAATATTCTCTGGTTCTAGCTGATGTTATTTGATCCTTAACAATTTTGATGGTTTCATTTTCTAAAAGGTAATAATTACATGACCAATAACTTAGAGAGGCCTATACTGAACCAATCTATCTTAAAGGAATTTTAGAAATAAGTGAAAACAGAAACTCTTTAAGCAAAGATTAATTCAGGACCCTATTTCTCTGCTCCCACCCCCACCACCATCCTTCCTCCTACTCAACTAAGTGTTCAATTAAAACTAGTTGTCTTCAGACTTCCTAATACTTCCTGGACATAAACTAATCTAAACTGAGTTAGCATACAGATGTTTTACATTTTTTCCAAAAATAGTAAAGTAAGATACATTTGGAACATGAGGGCAAAAGGGGATATTCTTCACACAAAGGAAAAAGGTTGTCTGTGACCTCCAAATTATCTGGCATAAAAATCTACTGCATAGGGCCCTCCCTGGTGGCGCAGGGGGTTAAAGAACAGCACTAAGAAGCTAAAGCCACTTCCACATGAGTTCGATCCCCGCCTGCCCCAGAGGTGACCACATGGCGTGGCAGACCTCTCCTGACCTGCCCGCTGCTCCCCTCAGCAGTGTACTTCGTAGATCTGCCTGTTCTGCTCCCCACTCTGTCTCTGGTGAATCCTCTCACCACCCCTGCACCTCTGGCCTGTACCCCAGTTCTGTATGCATAAGTAATAAATCTTTTTTTAAAAATCCACTGTGGCCCTCCCTGGTGGCGCAGCGGGTTAAAGCACAGCACTGAGAATCTGAAGCCACTTCCGCATGAGTTCGATTCCCGCCTGCCGCCTGCCCCGGAGGAGACCACATGGCGAGCCAGACCTCTCCTGGCCTGCCCACTGCTCCCCTCAGCAGTGTACTTCGTAGATCTGCCTGTTCTGCTCCCCACTCTGTCTCTGGTGAAGCCTCTCACCGCCCCTGAGCCTCTGGCCTGTACCCCAGTTCTGTATGCACAAATAAATAAATCTTTAAAAAAAAAAAAAAAAAAAAGCTAGGTATCTAAACAAAAAAAAAAAAAAATCCACTGTATATGCCCAGCTCCAAAGCAAAAGGGAACTAAACTTTTCTAAACTTTGCAGCTTATGTTTGAATTTTAGATATCTAAGAACTTGGTTGACATTTAAACATATGGCTGACATGTGCCAAAATATGTTTAAAGTTGCATCCAAAAGTTCAAAAGTGGAAAATGAGTAAGTCCTTATTCATGTTTTCATTATATTCCCCCAAAGAGAAGTTGTACCAACATGTCTATGTACATGGTAGGATGGAACTGAAAGAGGGTTGGAAATTGGGAAGAAAATGTTTTTTTTTTTTTCTTTGCCCTCCTTAACAAATAGAGGTAAGGTAAACCACTGAAAGATTTGCAAAAGATGTCTTTGTGAGCAGTTAAATATATATTTTAGGTGACAGGCAATGTATCTAAAGGGCAATGTAGGACAATATAAAGTAAAACCACCACAGTTCCAGAAAGGAGTGAATATAATAGAGTGGTTATTTTTTAATGAGTAAGTATATAAAACACTGCCAAGGTTCATTTAAAGTTTGGGGAATTATAGTTAGTACAGTAGTAAATTTTCAGTAGTAGAAAAAAATTAAATACTAAACTAACATTATAGTTATATGACCTGTGTTCTTATTTTGTTCCTAGTGCCTTTTTAAAGGTACTATTACTTAATTAAAAGTACCTATTAATTCATTATTTGAGTCTCTTAAAATAATCCAAGAGGTAGATATTTATTATCATCTCCATTTCACAGATAAAAGTATAGATGCATTGAAATACTAAATTTTTGTCCAAGTCAACAGCACTAGAAAATGAGGGAACAAGATTCAAAGTAAAGCAATGTGGCTGCAGAATTCATACACTTAGCTATTTGTCAGACTGATGTTTGGGGTTGGAAGAACTGAACTGACAGAAGAATCTCTCAGAAATTCAAAGATTGGGCCCTCCCTGATGGCACAGCAGGCTAAAGCACTGAATTGTGAATCTAGCCCACGCCACTGTAGTAGAAGTTGGATCCCCCCCCCAGGGAGCTGACCCTCATGGCGCGGAAGACCTCTCCTGTCTGCTGCTCCCCTCAGCAGTGGACTTCCTCAATTGGCCTGTTCTGCTCCCCACTCTGCCTCTGGTGAGTCCTCTCACCACCCCTGCACCTCTGGCCTGTACCCCAGTTCTGTCACATAAATAAATTTTTTAAAAACTTTTAAGAAAATCAAAGATTATTTTAAATTCCACCCATCAACCTACAGCCAGTTACTAGAAGTAGAAAGAGCAAAAGTTTAAGAGGAAGAGAAGAGAAGGGGGATGGGAGGGGGTGGAGTGGAGGAGGCAGGAGGAGGAGGAGATGAGAGGGGCACGGGAGTGGGAGCTGGGGGCTCAGGCTTGGGAGCAGCAGTCACATCTTGCAACACAGTTGATCACAAAGGGAAGCAAGCAGCCTCGTGCAGGACAGACGAGCTCTGAGGCATCATTAATGTGACAGAAGGAGGTAAACAGGGACGAGCATAAACACAGTTCTCAGCCTTCTACCATTACAAAAAAAAAGATGATCTCAGAGATTAGGACTAACTAGTACTATAAATAATATAGCACTAACAGTACTATAATGTTAGGATGTTAGACTGAAAGTTAGAATAATCTGCTCTTAAAGTGCACTAAAGAGATATCTTTAAAATCACTTTTGTGTTAGTGGAGATTTGATCAGAAGAGCAAGTAAAATTATAAGTGTGTTTTACTTAAAAGGGATATGAAACGGAACATAAATCTTTTATCCAGCTGACACATCTACTAACTGTTTGTGATGACATCTGAGTTATTCCTGTGGCAGTTCTTTTTGTTCATGTCATTCCCATTTGACAATAATTTCCCCAAACCTATAAAACCCTCTACAAGGCTTTTCCTCGAAGCCATTTATTTTCCTTGAATCCCAGATTGATCATATCTCTTGTCAGTGAAATTTGTGGCATTGAATACTTACATTGCTCTGTATGTTGTCCATATTTTAAGTATTATTTTGTTATCTCACAGTAAATTCATAATGAACAGATATTTTTTTCTGCTCAAACACAGATATTACAAATTTATAAATAAGAGATATTCAGGATACTTGAATGACTTTATATTTCTGTAAATATAAATATGGACATCTCAACAGAAGTCATAAAGGCTGATGATAAATTAACAGCTAGGAATTCAAGTAATGATGTTGTGTCAAAGCAAATAGGAAGAAAAATCTTATAAATTACAGGTATCTAATTCTTGATAAGGTAAATTTACAATATTCTCTCAACCAACAGTTTAGTCTCAAAGAGAATCACAACTTACTATGTGATCAGTTTCAATTTTACATATTTGATTTTTAAACCACGACAAGCAAGCTACAGTACTTGTAACCTGCAGCTTATGAGCCACTTATTTAAGTGATCATGAACCCTGTCAACAGAGATACTTCAGAATTCTTTTTTTTTTTATTCATACAGATCTGGGGTACAGGCCAGAGATGCGGAGGGTGAGAGGATTCACCAGAGACAGAGTGGGGAGCAGAACAGGCAGATCAATGAAGTACACTGCTGAGGGGAGCAGCGGGCGGGTCAGGAGAGGTCTGCCACGCCATGTGGTCACCTCCGGGGCAGGCGGGGATCGAACTCATGTGGAAGTGGCTTTAGTTTCTCAGTGCAGTGCTTTAACCCGCTGCGCCACCAGGGAGGGCCCAATACTTCAGACTTTTAAAACCTCTGTTCAAAGGACTGGCATGTAGCCACCTTTACAGGGTTCATTTTCCATAAGCCACAACCCTACCCAAATGAGTCCCAAACATTTGTCTTATTTCACAAGCAGCAAGAATTTAATTCTATCATGGCCTGTCACTAATAACACCTGCAGTCAAACAGGTTTGGTTTGTGTTCCTCTATAAAATAACAACATGCAGGTAACTCACAATACCTTAAATCCAGCGTCCTTTATTTAGGCTACTAGATTACAACCAATCCTGCCTGAGAGGATGAAAATGAATAATATTGAGGGCAAAAGATGGGGAGATAAGAACACTGGTAGCTTAGTGGGGAAAGTTTGCATGCAATACCTAAAACCAACAATTTAGTACTAGTTAGTAATATTAACAATTAAGCAAAAATGCCTCAAAATTTTTAAAAATACAACCAACCATGTGTGTTATTCTTCTCTACATCTTTTATCTATTACAGTACATAGGAAAATTTCTCAACCACGCAATTGGGTACATCCAAGGTTTGTGGGGGGGGGGGAATAATACCACCCTTAACACAGTGCTAGACCTGCAGCAAGTGCCCAAGAAAGTTAAAATTTAATTAAGCCTCTCTGGAAATGAATCCTTTTAACAGGGGTCAAATCCACCTTTCTTTTCCACATATTCATTTTTTTACATCATTCTTCATTTTGTGCATTTTTTCATCTCAGTTGTAATCCCCGTGGACTTCTCACCATCAACTCACCTACCTGTGTGCCATCACCGTATCCCCGTGCACTCTTCCCACCCCAGTTTTGATCCCAATCCTCTCTCCACCCCTGTAACATGTCTCTGGTTTAGAGTTGTTCTTGGTTTTTTTTTTTAGATTTTACTTTATTACAGTTGTTTTCCCCCCATGGCCCCCCACCCAACCCCTTATGCTGCTACTATGAGTGAAACCATTCAGTATTTTTCCTTTTCTTTCTGGCTTATTTCACTAAGCATGATCCTTTCCAGCTCCATTCATGTCTATCTTTTTTGATTGCTGAGTAATATTCCATTGTATCCCAAAGGACAAAAACATCGATTCAAAAGGATACCTGCAGCCCATGTTTATTGCTGCTCTATTTACAATAGGGAGGATGTGGAATCAACCCAAAAGCTCAAAAAAAAAAAAGATGACTGGATTAAAAATGTGTTGCCATGTCTTTTGCAGCAACTTGGATGGAGCTGGAAAAGATCATGCTTAGTGAGATAAGCCAGAAAGAGAAAGAAAAATACCGGATGGTTTCACTC
>NW_004567137.1:11620922-11633551 GCF_000260355.1 Condylura cristata
AATCGAGATGGAAAAAAAATGTGCAAAATGATGTAAAAATAAACTTTGTAATTAAAAAAAAGGGAAAAAATGTGTTGCATATACACAAGCAAACTGACCTTTCTTATAATGTCTTCTACTCTGCAAAAGAGTATGTTAGTGAAACACCATTGTGGCAACACAGCACTCTCAGAAGGTCAGATATTACTCATCAGCACCAAAATTATAGCTTACATTTGATTAATTATGATACCATTCTCAATGAGATTTATTTTAACATATTTAACCCTCAGAATAAAGCAAAAAATACTATCCCTCTTTTCAGATGGGAAAACTGAGGCAAAAAATAAACTTCCCAAGCTTATACAGATGGCTGAGCTGAAATGTGAACCAATACAGTCTGGCTCCAAAAGACATGCCCTTTTACTCATTAAGCTTTTAACCTCAGGTACTTTGGGATTTACAGTCAATAATCAAGGTCAAATTGTACTGCTGACTTATAACCAAATAGCTACAAACAACAAGCATCTCAGTAACAACACAACCCTAAAATATAAACTTTAAAAATTATATACCAAAAAAGTTTTCAAATAAAGTGTTGGCATAATTCCAAATGACCAATGTTCTATCCTATTCGCCATTTATCAATGTGTCATTGGAAAATTGGAAAATTATTCTTCTCCTAGCTTCAGTTAGATGAAAACATACTAATGTGGGAATGATTAAACACCTGAGACTGTGCTCTTTACAGTTCTTGGAGCATATAAACTCTATAAATTATTTTAATGATAGTTCTTCTGTTGACTGAAGACACTGGCAGGGAGAAGACAAAAGCAGCTTTAATTAAAGTAGCATTCATATTCCTGAGAAGTCCTATTTCTTGCCAGTTTCAGGTGAATAAGAGTATTTGTTGTTCCACTTCTCATTTTATAGACATCTCAACTCCAGCTACATTTTAGAAACTTTTAAAGCATTGATGCTAGAAACTTAATTTAGTCCAATTAACTTAAATCTCTAAAGATTAGGTCCAAATGCCATGCTCACCATGTTTTTTTAAGCTCCATGTGACTCTTAATGCAGGATTAAGACCCACATGCCATATGCTTGTGAGCTTAGCTGGCCAAGGTACCTACAGATAAGGCCATCTGGTTGGCAGCAATAGATGCAATAGTTCAGAATGTTTTACAGTCACTGAACAGGCTGGGAAGCTTTGCAAAGGAATGGCTAGACTCACCTTTGTAAGTAACCAAGCATATGTACAAGGAGGTTATAGTTAATGAGATTCAAAATGCCAGCTTGTACAATCAATCAAGCACTCGCTTCTCTCCTTAAGAACTGCAGTCTTTGGCAAGACTGACTTTAACAACATGGAAGACCTTTTGTTCCCCCCACCCCAAATGGCAGACCTTAAAAATAAATATGGATGATCTAACTTAATCACCAATATACCAGAAGCTAGAAAATAAAGAAAAAAGAGAGATAGGCCTTCTCTTTCTCCTATCTCATGGGGACAAGAACAAAATAACTGCCTCTTTGATTGAGTAGAACCAATTTCCTAGTTTCAAGAGAGTGCTCTATCAACTACTAGAACTAGAAGTCGGACCCAGTGAGGGCCCACATCCGGTCATTGACCCTCTCTCTGAAGGAAGGAGCCAGGAAGAAGGAAGTTAACATTCTGCTATTCTCCAAGTGTGTCGCATATAGAAATATTCTTGTGTCTGGGCCAAAACAGCATTACGGGATCACGTGATGTCAACAAGATTCCAAAATTTCTGTCTGACACAGCAGTAGACTTTACAAACAGATCTCCGTTAACCAAGCATGCGAATGGCCTGAAATTCATGAAGTGGCCACTTGAGTGGCTGCCCCAAAATGGTTGAAATGAGTCAGAACAGACCATTAACTAAGTCAGTTATGCTGTCTATATAAAAAACCGACCTTATTCTATTTCTCATTTCCAATTATGCTCAACAACTTTAGTCACCATAACTCCTCTGAGACTGTATATGATACCCAATTTTGTAATCTATAGATCTGCCAAAAATAAAGCTGCAAGAGAGGATTGAATTCCTACTCCCAAAGCAGTTTTTGCTCTAGTTCCACTTAGATGTTGCCACTAAATCTGGGTTTCTTCAGCAGCTTCAGTCAGGTGCTACCTTCCACTGGCACTTCCCAAATTGTTACTTCAACTTTAAGGTTAATGTGTATCTCTTTTTCCATCACCTTGAATAGAATATAGGCTCTCACATCATTAGTCTTCAACCCATAACACTTATAAACCAACTATATTCCTGGGGGGAGGAGGGAAGAGATTGAATTCCAGAACTCAAGACTAACCATGTCTACAAAAGTTAAAACAGTATTAACTTAGAAGGAAGGATAAAATAGGAAGCGTAAGAGATAAGGAGGTGGGTGTGGGGCGAAAGAGGTTAAGCTTTCAGTGGATCAGAGTGCACTCCATCTGAGAACAGTAATCTCAAATTCGTCTATAAACTGAATGTCATTTCTAAGAAATTTCCCACTGAGAAGCACTGTCATAACATACTTCTCATCTCCTGGGAGGAAATCTAGACAAACACACACACACACACATCTACAGCGCATCTGAGACATTCCCATCTCTGTGAGCCCTTTTTCTGCCCCCTGTTCTCACATATTTTAAAAGTCTTAATTCTCGGTTCCCTTGAAATTTCGTATACTTAGCACCTCAGGCATGACTATAGTTCAAATTATTCTCATGTGACCACTGGTAATGTGTATAATTAGACTTCCTCTCATTTTTAAAAATCTATTTATTTATGCATACAAGAGCTGGGGTATAGGCCAGAGATGTGGGGGATGACAGGATTCACTAGAGACAGAGAAGGACACAGGACAGGCAGCTGTAGTAAAGTACATTGGTGAGGGGAGCAATGGCAAGACAGGAGAGGCCTGCTGTCATGTGGGTCACCTTCCTGGCGGGGACCCAACTCATGCAGCAGTAATAGTCAACAGCTTCTGCTCTGTCTTTAACCCCTATGCCACCAGGAAGGACCTGACTTCCTCTCATTTTTAACAGGCAACATCTCTGAGAAAAATTTATTGCACTTCCTTCTCTGTAGACTTTGTTATCCATTTCTGCATACCAGTGCTAAGGCATTTCGATGCTGCACCACATGTATTAGTAAATGCTGTCTCTTAGGGAAAGATTCCCACACACCCAAGTGGAGAACTAGTCAGAGCCAGTTCCTAAGAGGAAGTGGCTGCTGCTGTTGCTGCTGCTCCCCAAGTCCAAGTTTCAAAGGCACCAGGAGTGCCAAGGCTGTCCCTCCCCCACCTCAAATTTCTAAATACATGGAAAACCAAGCAAATGAAAAAGAGCCAATTGCTTACTCTAGGAGAAAGCAAAAATTAAACAAACGATGTAATCATAGCACACCAAGTGCTTAATGAACAATATATACTTTGTCCTAATAATCTAAACACAACAGGGATTTAACCAAAATGTGTTTTAAAAGTATGGTGGAATGATGAGGAAATGGGAGTGCATGAAGCAAGAAATGGTGATCCTTTAGAATAGGGAGTCACCAGATGACATCCTACTTTGAAATAAATATAGTCAATACACATATGGCTAGAAATATGAAATAAATAATAGATGCAGCTCAAAATGCTGAAAAACCATTTTCCTGAAGCTCAGGACCCGGGGCTGGAAGGTGGGCCATGGGGCTGCTGTGCTCAGTGAGTCCATGTGTCTGTGCATGGAACTTAGCCTTTGGAGCTAGGCACATTTCTAAGCCCATATACAAGAACTAAATTAAAACTTAGAAGCTGGGCCCTCCCTGGAAGCACAGCAGGTTAAAGCACAGCACTAAGAGGCTAAAGCCACTTCGGCATGAGTTCAATCCCCACCCTGGAGCTGACCCACATGGTGGGGCAGACCTCTCCTAACCCGCCCGCTGCTCCTTCAGTAGGGTACTTCATCAGAATGTTCTGCTCCCCACTCTGTCTCTGGTGAATTCTCTCTACACTCCTGAACCTCTGGCCTGTACCCCAGTTTTGTGTGCATAAATAAATAAATCTTAAAAAAAAAAAAAACTTAGAAACTAATGTGCAATATTACTGAAGCAAAGCAAGGTGACTCAAGATAAGCAGCCTGGGGGCCTTAGGAACAACCTTTTGCTCAACTCCTGATATGCAACTTAATCCCTGATATAAATCTTGCTTCCTGTTTGACCATGTAATGCCTTGAGGCAGGTTGGACCTAAGGAGCCCCATGACTACTGGGCCTGGATGGGGAGAGGGAGGTCTCACGACTGACCCTTTACTCACCCCTTGGTATGAAACCATACAACTCCCCTCTTGGTATGTAGTCACGGCATATCTGACCATTATAGCTGCCAATGCAAACCCACCCAGAACTTATAGAAACTGAGTGTATATAACTCCTGACTTCCTACAAACAGGGCTCAGCTTTGGGATACCGGTGCATAAAACCCACTTCTAGTTAGCCCCGCTATCTACCTTTCCCTTGTGCTGTACAACATTTCATATGCCAAACTGAGAATCCTTTTCTCTAACTTTTGTTAGTGTCAACTTATAGCGCACTGGTTTAATAAATACACTATAAATAGAGGTCTGAGGGTTCAGTGGCTAAGAATATACCCAAAATATTTTTAACGTGCCATAAATCTTAATTCAAAACAAAACAAGGTGAGAATGACTGCTTGGGTTCCTCTCCCCAGTTTTCCCTCTCTTCTACATGTAGATCCTCACTCTTAAAGGAAAACTATATACAATTTCCAATTTCCATAAAGCAAAGAAGTAAGAGCCTTCTGGAAGACACTGTCTCAGGCTACACACGTTGAGGATGCTTTACTAGCTTGCCCTTTGTGCTGAAGTATCTGTGGTTAAAAGGAGGGGGCAGGAAAGAGATCGAGATGGGTAAGTGGACCATGGGGCAAGGAGTTTCTGGATTTGAGCCTCAGGAAAGATAATGTCTACAAGTTCAGGCTGAGGCACCTATACCCAGTTCATGTATGTATAAAGTAGATAAATCTTAAAAAAAAAGAGAGAGAGGCTCTACTTTTAGGATTGGTGCCATATGTAAATCCCACTGACAAACCCCACTAAGCCTGACAGAGCAGCAGGTTTCCTCTGCAGGTTCCATCTACCCCTTACACAAAAGGAAGAGAACAGAAAAACTCTCTCTGGGTGCAGGACATAAAATAGAACCATTTTTTTTTTTAAGATTTATTTATTTGTACATACAAAACTGGGGTACAGGCCAGAGGCTCAGGGGCGGTGAGAGGCTTCACCAGAGACAGAGTGGGGGGCAGAACAGGCAAATCGAAGAAGTACACTGCTGAGGGGAGCAGTGGGCGGGTCAGGAGAGGTCTGCCATGCCATGTGGTCACCTCTGGGGCAGGCGGGGATCGAACTCATGCGGAAGTGGCTTTAGTTTCTCAATGCAGTGCTTTAACCCGCTGCACCACTAGGGAGGGCCATAAAATAGAACCATTTTCACTCTGTTGAAAATGCCAGTGTTAACTTAGCCACTACTGTGGGTCGCAGGCCAATTTCAGCCTCCCCCCCCCCCATTACGCTACCCCACTGACGCGCTTCACCTTCTCCCTGTACTTGTCCTTTAAGACTGACTATTTTTGCATGGTACTTTTTGATATGCCTTGTAAGTAAAATTTAAATCTCAAACCTTGGAAGGGAGAAGAAAATAATGAAAAGATTAAGGGGAGAAACATAAAAAAAGGTTATTGAAAGTCCAGTTTTTGAACTCAAGTAAGAAGGTTGAGAAATACGTTCATCAACTATTACAATGTATAAGAAGTCTGTAAGAGAATAGCAATTTTTTTGCCTTACTGAATAAATTCAGAAACAACTGTAACTTGCTTCAATTATTAATAGAATACATAATGACTTGTTGATTGTGTTTTATGCTGAAATAAAACAAGAATGAAACCTCATTTAAGCTTAGCAACATTATCTTCTTAACCTCCAATTACCTGGTCTGTTGAGACCAACTCTGGCCTGCTTTTCCAGTGATTCCTTCTTCCTGGAACATTTGGTATTTTTTTTCTATAGCATAACCTCATGGGTAGTTGGTCTCCTTCACAATTCTGCCATGCCCCCCTCAACTCAGTCCTCTTTGTGGCTGGCTGGTACCCCACAAGGTAAGAAGTACTGAGCCCAGCTCTGTCCCAGCACTAGAGTTCAGGGGTTGTCTATGCTACCTTCTTCTCTGCCACCTTCCTGCCTCCTGTGTCCCCCATGTTCTGACCAGCTCTTTCAGGGTGACATCTGTTTTAAGGAACATTTCATGGTGTGACTACTACTGAAAACAGCATGGAGGTTTCTCCAACAAAATAAAAGCACAGTTTGCATATGGTCCAGCCATTCCACTTCTGTGTATTTATCTGAAGAAATGAGAAAATAGTAATTTGAAAAGACAGTTACACCCCATGTTCACCACAGCACAATGGCCAGGATAGAGAAACAACCAAAGTGCCCTCACTGGATGAATGGATAATGACAGCATGTATATAGATACACAATGCAGCACACTGGGTTACATAATGAGTAAAAACAAAAAGATGAAATCTTGCCATTTGCAACAACATGGATGGGCCTTGAAGGGGTTATACTAAGTGAAACAAATCGAACAGAGAAAGACAAATACTTTTTGGTTTATCTCATATGTGGAAAACAAACAAACAAACAAACAAAAAAACCATGGAAACAAACCCTTAGATTCGGCAATGGAATGTGGTTACCACAGGGGAAGGAGAAAGTGGTAGGTGAGTGAAAAAGGGTAAAAGGGATTAGCTGTTTGGTGCTGCATGTAAACTAGACTTTCAGCGGTAAGCAGACTTTGTATTCATAGTTGCTGAAGGGTAACAGCTGTACCTGGAACACTCAATATAAACCAATGTTACCTCCTCAGCAAGAATGGAAAATTTTAATGAGAACAAAAGAAGAAAAATGTCAGACACAAAAGTACTAAGTGCAGTAAAAATAGTCAAAGCACACAGCCTCAATCAATATTTACCAACACTTTGCCATATTTGTTTCCAATGTCCAATGTACCCCCTTTTTATTACTAAGTTACTTTTAAGTCAATTCCAGAGCCCAAGAGGTTTTTCCCTTTATCTATTTTAGAAAGAATCTCAAATATAAAGATGTTAGAAATGGTAACATGAGATTCTCTTACAAAAATTACCATTTTCATACTTAACATACATCAGTAATTGTTTCTAATATCTAATGCTCAATCTGTTTTCAAATTAAGTCCAACTGTTCCAAACAATAAATTTAGAGTTTATTATTTTTTATCAGATGCAAAATAGGCTTGCTGAATGCATGACTGTTATCTGTAAAGCCTCAGAAGGCTCTTCATTTAGCACAGCTGAAACCTGCTTTTTTTTTTTCCAGTGCCATTGACTTGTTTAAGAGACAAGGTCATCTGTCTCATATAACACCCCACACTCCAGATCTGTCTGATGGCTTCTTCACGATATCATTTAGTATACAGTCAGTCCCCATATTTCCTCCAGATTAGAACTTAGGAAGGCTCAATTTGAGTTCAATTTTTCTTTATATATTTTTTTAGAAAATGGACAAGAAAATTTCACTAAGTGGTGCTATGTAAATTACACAGTGATGTGAATTACTTCTCTTTGTAATAATTCTAAGATTGGTGAATAAGCTCAAGTTATAAATTTTCTTGTCAGTAAAGTTCCTATATATCTTTAACCTAATGGTGCCAACATCACTGATAATCAGGTGGGAATCAAAATCATTATTTTCTAAATTTATAATTCCTTCTGCATTTAGTATTTGGAATTTTTGTTTGAAAACTCTTCCTCATACACTTGGGCTACTTGATTATCTTGAAAGAATCTCAATTTTAAAAGGATAAATATTTAATTTTGACCCTTTAACTGCTGGTTTTTAATAATGAGTTGTTAGTAATCACCAACAGCAGTCAATGGATTTTCTATTTTGGCCTATTCATTGCTATTTTTGTCTTCATGGTTTGAATCACTCACCAATTAATGAAATTTATAACTTAATATGTTTTAATCAAGTGGAGTAATGAGAGAACAATGTTAAAGAGGTCTTATTCTGGTCAATGGGAGCCCTTTCAAAGTGGCATCTGTCCTTTTGGTACACCCTCATTAGGATTTCATAAATTTCGTGCTTTCTGGATAAAATATAAAGATTTATTCTCTGCATGTCCCACAGCCAGAATCAGTCATTTCCCTAAAGACTCTTGGACCTGTACTATGGGAAATACCATTGAAAACCACAATCCAGGAATTACATACGTTCCTTGCTTCTGGGTTATCATATTCACTGTCAAGCAAATCATATCACTAAATCATATTCACTTATCAAGGTTCACTGATATTTCCAATTCAAGTTTTGCATTAGCTTCCTTAACTTCATATTTATATCTCTTTTCTGTAAGTTATATGCAGCTAAACAAGTCCTACTACCCCTTCCCAGGGTATCCACAGAGGATGTTTCAGGCAGCAGAAGGGGAAGTAGCTGAAGGCACCACCACTGTGGTGACTGGGTGACCAAGTGACGAAGCACCTGCGATGCACACACAGACAGCAACTACTACGACTAGAACTAGACTTCGCATGGTCACTGAGACCACAATGTGGGGGAAATACAAGACAGGGCATACAATTATAACTTTCATAGGAACTGAACTTCCATGTAGAAAACTGGCAGAAAAATCACATCTTACATTTGTCAAAGGTTAAAACATGTTATTTCAAAGATCAAACTTCACTGAAGTGTGTGTCTCTTGAACAGATAAGGAAGCAGAATTGGGCATTGGGGCTGGTATGAGAAAAACTAGGAAATACTGGAAATAAGCAAGAAGCCTTGGGCAGAATGCTAGTCATAATGAGCCGCCAACAGAAAGCAGCCAGCAGTGTGCTTCCAAAGGGCGAGGGAAGCAGCGGCCAGTGTGTTTGCAGGAAAAGAGGCTGTGTGTGTCCACAGTAAAAGTATGAAATAAGAAGCACTATGTTTGGGCCCTTCCTGGTGGTGCAACGGGTTAGGATGCAGCACTGCAAGCCAGCTGCAGCAGCTTCAGTGAATTGGATCCCCAGCCCTGGAGGTGACCCACATGGCAGCAGACCTCTCCTGACCTGCCTGCTGCTCCCCTCAGCAGCACTAATCTGCCTGTTCTGCTCCCCACTCTGTCTCTGGTGAAGTCTCTCACTGCCCCTGTACCTCTGGCTTGTACCCCTGTTCTGTATGAATAAATAAATTTAAAAAAAAAAAAGAAAAGATGAGAGCACCTTGCCAACTAAGTCCAACATCCCAAACACTCTGAGGTCAGGCTGGGGTCAGCAGGAGAGCATCAGCTGGCAAGTTATCTTGGGAGCCCTCAGTGGGTTGGGGCATGAGCTTTACCTACTGTAGAAGCAGCTTCATTGTGCAGCGAAGCATCTGATGATCTGATGACACTGTCACTGAAAAAGCAGTATCTGCACCCTGCCTTTTTCTCTTACAGGAAGCTGAAACTGAGGGATAAATGGCCAAACCTAGCTATATCAAAGAAAAACAACTGGAGAAACACAAAGGATAACTTTTGCTTCATCATAGTATTAAAAATTACACCCAGAGTGGAGAATTCACAGGGTTCTGTGTACGTACTCCCTGCTCAGAACGTGAGGAACATGGAAATATCCCCTACCCCAAACAAAAACTAAAAACCTCCCCTCACGCAGGAGAGAAAGGTGCTTTTGAACTCAGTTGCCTCTTTCTCCACTGTTAAGCATTGCAATAATGATCCAGCCCTGCTGTCCTGATTGTTAGTCATTGGCTTTCAATCGCCAGGCAGACGGACCTTCCTGCTGGAGGTGGGTATCAACATTAATCACATACATCGAACAATGAATCTTCCCTTCTGCGTCTGTGCCTCCAGGACAGATCTTCAGCTTGCCTACCTATCGATTACAAGAGTGAAAGCTCCATTGTGCCTGGCAGCTTTATTTTCTAGTGTAAAGGAAGAACACTGTCATTACAAGTAACTTTTACAACACAAGGTCAGGGCCAGGTTTTATATTTACTTGTTTTAAAAAACAGATGTTTGGATTTTAAGAAATGTTTCCATCAAAATGTATGAGAAGTCTGAATTCAAATGATTAAAAATGGAATTTCCCAGTAAGTTTTAATTGTTGAGGAATTCTAATAAGGAAAGGAATTGTGTTGCCTGGACCATTGTCTGAGTGATCTCAATAGTAATAACAAACAAGCTGCCCTTTGTATGGACATAATGCCTGCCCCTATTCTGGAATTGCTCATAAAACAGGGGAAGATATTTGATTAACTAGCTGCCTTCTTCCTTTAATGCCTTTTCGGGGTTGACATTTTAATTACACATTCAACGATTTATCTTTGAACTCTACACAAATAATTGATGTGGTTCTTTTGCCATTTGAAATGCTCACAAAGTAAGGGGTCTCTGAGTCAAAATCATCTTTCCCTTTCCTAGAAAGAAGGTCTTAGTAGTGTGTGACTTGCCCACTTAAAGAAAGAAAGACACCAAGGAGACCTCAACTCATGTTCCCTCAAGGGTAGAGTTTCTACGCCAACACACAGCAACTGGATCCAAGGGAGCGCCTTGAAAATGTGGCTTCTTATCACCCACACCAGGTCTACCAAATTGGAATCTGCATTTTAACAAGAGCCCTGGTGAATCACATGCATTTTAAAATTTGAAAAGGGTTGTTTTTTTCCAAATTTGGCCAATCATCAATATCACCTTGGAGAGGTTTTTTAAATATTGACACTAGGGCCTCCCTAGTGCCCTAGCGTTTAAATCTCAGCACTACTACCACAATGGCCACTGGAATGGCTTGAGTTCAAACTCCAGCCAGGAAAGTGACCCATAAGGCACAGCAGACCTCTCCTGTCTCACCCACTGCTCCTCTTAGCAGTATATTTCAGTAGACCTGCCAGTTCTGCTCCCTACTCTGTCTCTGGTGAATCCTCTCACTTCTCCTTCCCCCACCACACCTCTGGCCTACACCCCAATTCTTCTACACCAAATAAATAAATATGTTGAATCTAATGAAAATTAATACAGCCACTATGGAAACAGGGAGGTGCCTCAAAAAAATAAAGCTACTATATGATCTAACAACTCCAACTAACAGTATTGATTCAAGTAAAACAAAAACACTAACTCAAAACGACATCTATACTTCTGTTCATTGCAATATTATGTACAATCGCCAACATAGAAAAACAAATTATGGTATATTTGTAATTGAATATTACTCAGCCATGAAAAAGAACAAAGCCAGGCCCTTTCTGGTGTTAACCCACTATGCAGCTACTGCAGCCACTGCAACACAAGTTCAATCCCTGGCTAGGGAGGTGACCCACATGATGTGATGTGATAGATCTCTCCTGTCTCGCCCACTACTTCTCTCAGTAGTGTATTTCAGTCTATCTGCCTGTTCTGCTCCCCACTCTACTTCCAGTGAATCTTCTCACCCCAGGCACCTCTGGCCCCAGTTCTGTCTGCATAAATGAATAAATCTTTAAAAAAAAAAAAAAAGAAGAACAAAGCCTTATTATTTGTGACAACGAGAACTTTGAGGTCCTTATGCTAAGTGAAATTAAGTCTGGCAAGGACAAACTATATAATTTTCTTATATATGGTATCAAAACAAAACAAGCTTATAGATATAACCACAGATTGGTGGTAGGTAGGTACCAGATATAGGAAAGTGAGGTAAATGGATGAAGGGAGTCAAAAGGTAGAAAGAGAAAATGTATTAGGCATTATCTCTCATTATTATCTTTTCTTTGTAGCTTTGTCTAGTAGGGATGATTCCTCTATAGCATTTATGAAATTATAAGCATGTTAATTTTACAAAATATCCACACACAATAATCAAAAGGAAAAGCTGTTGTTTTTAGTTCCCCTTTTTTATTCACTGCAATTTTACTCAAATTCCTATCCATAAATTCAGCACACATAGGATAAATAAAAGAATCTGAATTCTGCAGGCATAGGCAGTGGCCAGAAATGGGGGGCAGAGGGACTAATTCTTGGACCTCGCCCATGGAAATTCTGATTCATGTAGTCTAGGACAGGTCTAAATGTGTGTTTTAAAAACTTCCAGTGCTTACTCAAGTTCAGAAACCAATGCACGGTGTTTTAGTGCCCAGAGATTAAGAACATCAAGTGTAAATATAATCCTTGCATACAGGAAATTGCTTTCCCCCACTATGAGAAGCAGACTCAATTTCCAAGCACCTGACAATGTACACTGTCCCCCTTCTGAGGTCAGTATAAATTCTGCCCTATAAAGAAAAATATTGTAGTGAGTGACATGAAGTGATTTGTTTAAATTTACAATGTTAGTTTTGCCAAGACTGGGGATGGAGCATAAACATCCGGCTTCAAAACAGAGGAATCTTTCCACTATGCCAAAACTATTCTTTCTTTGGCTTTACAGTCATTGAGTCTAGATGGAGACTTTCTTTTTATGTTCAGCAAATCCCTAAGGTAACTGCTCTCTGATGAGGAAAGAAGGTGAGAAGGCAGAAGACCTCATCTCCATAAAAAGTCTTGTGGAACTTCTCTCTTGAACTGGGTCAACTGAAAGTCCAGTTAC
>NW_004567137.1:11634117-11662346 GCF_000260355.1 Condylura cristata
AAACTGAAAACATAATACCATTTACAACTGCTCAAAAGAAAATGAAATAGTTTGATGTAATACAATAAACAAGTAGCAGATCACAAGACTTGTATAAGAAAATTATAACATGCTGAGAGGACAAAAATCAAAGAAGGCTTAAATATTTGAAAAGACAATATCATGTTCATGGATTGGAAAACTCCACATTGTAAATGAGTTAATTCTCTCCAAGTGTATCTGTACATATGAAAATTCCTAATAAAATATCAGCTTTGTTTGGACACAGACAACCTTACTCTAAAACTTACATGGAAAGCGGAAAACTCTCAAAATTTACTTTTCAAAATAATTCTGATATTAAGAATAAGGTAAATGGAACCACTGCTCCCGATGCTCAGACTGCAGAGCTGAATTAATTGATAGCATAGCATTAACAGAAGGATAGATACAAAGATCAGAGGGATTGAATAGACAACCCTGAAACTGGCCACACAAATATGACCAGTTAATTTTTAACAGCAAACAAAGTGATTCAATAGAGAAATGCCAGCTTTTTCAATATATGGTGTAGAACATTCAAGAATTCATTGGAAAAAAATGAACATCACCTTACAACACATACCTTATATAAAATGAACTTATACAAAGCTTAACTTTCACAAAAATGGATCATGGACTTAAAGTTACAAAATTTACAGAAAAGAAATATTATAGTTAGTAAAATAAAAAATAATTTGGAACGTAAGACTAATCAAAGGGTTCTTTGCCTTGACATCAAAAGCACAATTCATAAGTGAAAAATTAATTTATTGCATCTAATCATAATAATTTTGACCTGCAAAATGTCCTATTAAAGACTGAAAAGACACACTGCAAATTCAGAGAAAATATTCTTAAATCATACATCCTACAAAGGTCTTATATGCAGAAACAAATGAAAATGTGTTTAACATCATTAGCAACTAGTGAAATCAAAATTAAAATCATTTTGAGATATACAATATACCTGGAGCCTGCTTAAACCAGGCTACAAGTTTGGGGAATCAGCACTCCCTCTGTACACCCAACTCTCTGGACCCTCCCCTTTAAGCAAAAGAAGTGTGTTTTCTTCCTTGACGACTGAGGGGTCACTGAGCACAATGAACCTCCAATAACAAACAGTGGTAATAGACTTGATCGTGAACCTTAATTGACTGGCTTCCCTGTCTCAGTTTCTCACTATCCTACTGTTTATTCCTGATCACCACCTCCCAATCAAAATTCTTGCACTGAAATCCTTGTATTAGGGCTTGCAGCTTCTTTGCAAAACTAAGACATCTGCCCCATAAATTACTTCAGTGGCTCTGGGATGGCTTCCTCTTCCAGTGTGTCTGCACTTCACATACCTTCACCTAGACCTCAGAATGTTGAGATCTGAGTTCCCTTTTTTTTTTTTCTTTTATTTGCTTTGACATATTAAGCAATGAGCATAGGACCAGACTAAGCACTCCCAGGTCTAGTACAATTCCCACTCCCTGCTGACACCCCAAATTCAGCCATGACAAAAACCTCCCTGGCCTGGTTTTTTCTAGGGTAAAGTGGGATCATAGTGCCAGCCTAGCTGCCATCACAAACTTGTCGTGATGATAAAAAAGTGAAGTGATTAAGAAAGGGCAGTGAATAATAAAATGTGAAGACAGAACATCTGCACCTTTGTTTTCACAGGGAGAATTCACGAACAAACCGCCACTGTTGTGACCACTGTGGGGGTTACTAGAGTGCCTGAATCATCCAGCAAACCTTCCCCTTTAAGGCTCTCAGCATTCCACCAGCACCAAAAGGCTTTTGTAAGCGCCAGCTTCAGCTCCTGCATCCATCTGGTTTGGAACAGCAAGGCACCTGATTCCATTCCCATATGCAGGCCCCTGCATCATCTTGTATTCAGCCTCAACCAGGCAAGGAGCTTTAGTTCTATACAAAGCAGTCCCCTGTTCACTCTACTGTTTTGTGTGAATCTCAAACAAAGGATCTAAGCTTTAGGCGTGTTCCTCTCCCCATATTCATAATAGAGTTATGCCACTTCCCCTCTTTTAAATTCAAAAAGAAGATGTTGCCCAAGGCAGAGAATATTTATTATCCAAGATTCATGTTTCATGTAGCTTTCCCCCTGCTGTGGTTTAATGTAAAAATGATGAAGCTAAAACTTGCACATAATCTGAGTTTTAAATAACTATGACAAAGGTCTTCTCATATGTGTAGATCTCTCTAAAGGATAGAGCTTTAGCAGCAAAAGAATGAGCAGTGTTTGCTGTATCAGATAAGAAGTTAGGCCTCCAATGTTTACTCCTACTTCTAAATTCTCTTTCTACATTTTCTGTGGAATGGTAGTTAATCATGACAGGGCCACAGGGTTCCTAGAAATAACATCTGGTCAAACATTGTTCTGGGTGTTTCTGGGAAAGAGTTTAACATTTAAATCTATACACTGAGTAAATCAGATTGCCCTCTCTAATGTGGGTGGGCCTCATCCAATCAGTTGAAGGCCAATTAGAATAAAAAGCTGACACTGGCCCAAATAAAGTCTTAAAAATAAAAAATTGATTTTTTCCTACCTTAGAAGTGAAAGTGTAACATCAATTCTTCCTAGATCTCAGAACTTTGGGCCTTCAGACAGGAACTGCACCATTGGTGCTCCTGGACCTCCTGCTTGCCAAATGCAGATCTTGAGGGACTTATCAGCTTCCATGACCCAATTCTTTTATACAAATAGACACATCCTTTTAAAAAAAAAAAAAAAACAACCAACCAGCAGTTACTCTAATGCCAAAAAGACTTTTACATTATTTTATTTTCATATTTAAGAGCTATATGGCCATCAGCCAAAGACTCAACCTTTGTGAACCCTCCTTTGGAAAACAGGGGTGATGAGACCTATCATATGGGTAAAAATTTTTGTTTTCTGGTACACAGCAGGTTTTGAACAAATGATCAAGGCTATTATTATCATCATCATCAAGAGCAACAATACTAGTTTTTTTAAATAATGTAATGACCATTAGATTCTTTCTAGAACATGCACAACTGTTAATATTTTTCATTCCTGTGATGATTATTCATCTGCTTTCAAAAGTATGGCTACGCAAACCCATTTTTGAATCTATACCACTCCACAAGAGAACAAATTTTCATGAATTTCCTGATACACACTTAATCCCCTGTAATGCTTTAAATCAATACTAAAAAAAAGTATGCCTATGTTTTGCTAAGATTATCTTCAGTTTAACATTTTTATATTGAGTGACATTAGGGAAGGTGCTTTATCAACAAGACATAGATGGTAATTGCTTGTCTGTTTTCAGGAATTGGGGTGCACTTTTTAAAATAAAACAACTAATAGACTTTACTTTTTAGTAGGTTAGGCTTATAGAAAGTGAGCAGAAAGTAGTGTCCCCATAGTTCCCATCTCCCACGCTCCATTATCCCTATTCTCAATATCTTGTATTGGAATGGTATATTACAACTGACAAACCAATACTGATATATTATTATTAACTAAAATTCACAGTTTATGTTTCAATATGTACATTATATTGGTTTTGACAAGTGTATAGTAACATGTATCTACAATTTTACAGTGTCAGGGAAAAGAATTTCACCACCCTAAAATTCTCCTCCCTCATTCACTGTCTCTCTCTAAACCTTTGGCAATCAGTGATCACTCTGCTGTCTCCATAGTTTGCCTTTTCCAGACACCGTATCACTGGACTCATACTAAAGAGTATGTAGTTGTCAGTCTGGCTTCTCTTACATGCCTTCCTTCCAAGTAGAGGAAACAACTCTAGAGAAAAAGAATTCAACTCCAGAGATAAGGATGAGAGAGGGAGTTTAAAAGGAATCATAGAAGTCAATAAAGGAAATTTTGAGAGAGGAAATAACACAGAACCTCAAGTCACAGTACCTTCCAGTAACTGAATACCCAAGACCTAATGTATTCAGTTACTAGAAGATCACTGATGGCGTTAGCAAGAGGTACCTGACAACACACTAAGGTATGAAATGGAAATAATTTTATTCATCAGAATCCCTTCCACCTAGCAATAGTTCAGTGTCTGCTGAATGGTAGTATGACACAAGTTTTCCTGGCCCCATAACAGCAGCTACAGAACTATTGTTCTTTCTCTACTCATGATTTAGTGATTCTCATTCTCTGATCTGGAAGCTAATCTGATAGACTAACACAATCATTCAAACTCACTCAGCTATCCCCTCTACTTTCTGTGGTCCTACCCAACTACTCAAGTCCCTTTCCCTGCCAAACAGTTTAAAATGTATTTTAATATTTAACTGTGGTTAAAAATAGCATAAAATTCACCACCTTGGCCATTTTTAAGTGTCACCAGAACGTTATTATCTTAGTAAAACTGGAATGCCTCACCCACTGCATATCCCCATATCCGTATCCCCACCACAAACCAGCCCCTAGGAACCAGCCCCCATTTCTAGTAGTCTGGCTACTTTGGCTACTGTAGATATTTCATTATCATACAGTATTTGTCTCTTGTGACTGTTTCATCCTCAAGATTCATCTCCATTATGGCATATAAAATAGATCTGATTTTAAGCTCAATTTCAGTGTTTTTCTCACAAAAATGCTAAAAATTCAAAAACATATAAATCATGCCACTTCCATTTAAGTAGGACTCATGAAGGCTGGTCTATCTATGTTGTGGATTTTCTCATTGGGGAGGAAATCATTTTTCTTAGTAGAGGTCAGCTAGTGCTGGGAATCCACTAATTTTGAAGGTGCCTATTCCATTTCTCAATAAACCTCACCATTAAAAAATAACAATCACTACTCACTGTACTGTTCTGGGGTATATTTGTGGACATTCTAGATTTTACAGAAATAAAACAAGTATTTAATACTTATATTTACAGAAATAAAACAAGTATTTAAAGCACTTTCTTTAAAACCTTGTTACATTCTTCAAATTACCTTTGTCTTTCTGGCAACTAGTCATTCTATTCCTTATATCATTAAACAGTGGTTACTTAATTAACCTTCTTGAGATGATTGCTGTAACAATGTTTTGCAAATAAATTAGCTCTCTGGTTTGAAGGATGAAAAGAGGTAGAAGTAGAAAGAGGAAGGGTTGGAATCCATTCCCAAAGACAAGGAACAAAGACAAAGCAGTCTGGTATCTCTGCCCTGAATGGCCAGTCTCCTACATGACTAGATTTTACGATAATTAAGCTCTCAGTTTCCTAGTTAACACGACTGTAATCTCCAACAGCACTTCAGAAATAGAAAGCACTTCAGAAATGTGTACATATTTCCACACATTTTTATTTGTAGTTTGGTACACAGGAACTTTGAAAATGAAAAAGAATGATATCTAACTTCCTACCTAAATCAAAGTTGGGACAATCCAATCTTTGTGTTTATACCCAGGCTTCTCAATTCTGCCAATATATACTCCAGAGAGCACATGGTTAATCTGAACTGACATGGTACTTTCTTTTGACCAGGTATAAAAATCTAGACTCCCCAGGGCAAACATGTTTTGTTATTTTTACCAGGGTTGAGCAAATAAGCACTAAATCTTCCCTTAAAACTTGAACTGATTCTCAACATAACCTTTTAAGAAGTTCCAAAAAATTTTGTTGCCTTGGGTTTTCAACCTGGTGTTTTCACTTGTTCTCCTCTTGTCTACAGCCAATCCTAATCTTCAACAAAAAAATGCTTTGAGAAAGATTTTTATCAGCTCTCCATACAGGATATGAGAAAAAAGTCATGATTATTCCATGTACAGTTACTTAAAATAACTTTCTAAGTATTGCCAAGCAAGTCATTCTTTCTAGAAGCCAAGCAGTACAGACAGTGCCCTGGCCTTAGTACTGGGATTTACTAGGACTCCCTTTTTAGGAAGACCCATAAGTATCAATTGAGATGAGCAAAATTCCTCTCTACAGAAGATGCTAACCATTGGGTTTTACACTCCTCTGTCAAATACATAACTCAAATATAACTACACCCTTAGTGATTCCCCATAAATGTTCCCAGTGCCCAGGAATCCAGGATCAGTTTATGAAGCATGGCCTGGGTTCTCACCCAAACTAATAAACTAGTAGAGTTTATTAGAGCAAGCTCCTTGTATCTATCCCCACACCCACCACAGTTTTGAGGACACAGTTGTATATGTGAGACATCTTCTTAGTATTTATGTGAGGCACAGCTGTATAAAACAGTAATTCTTAACACTTTCATAAGGAATGTAATGACAAATATGTTCTCATGTATTGCCTTCACACAGCAATCTGAGATAATGAGGTTTGGAATCATAGTCACTTTTTATAGCTACAGAATGTAAGTATAAGCCCATGCCCTAAAGACCAAGAGAAGATTGGAGATAAGACCCTTGGTTCAAGCCCTCCCTGGGTTAGAGCACAGCACTGTGAAGCTAGCTGCAGCTGCTTCAGTGCAAGTTTGATCCTGGCCTGGAGGTGACCCACATGGCACAGCAGACCTCTCCAATCTCGCCCCCTGCTCCCCTCAGCAGTATACTTCGTCTGTCTGCCTGTTCTGCTCCATAGTCTGGGGAATCCTCTCACTTCCCCTGCAACTCTGGCCTGTACCCCATTTCTGTATGCATAAAAAAATAAATCTTTTTTAAAAAGACCTTTGGTTCTCTATCTGTTGTACTTATCATTATCTGCATAAGGCCTATACTAAAGAACACAGTATTTCCTGAAAATCTTTCAGAGCTCTAGAAATTTCACATCCTCTCAATGCCCTGCTAAGCTCTTATAGCCAATTCACAAGGGACTACTGGTAGACTATAGTTGAAAGAAGTGTTTCTCAATCAGAGCAAACCTGTACCCTTGGGAACATTCAGCAATGGCTGGAAACATTCTGTACTATAGGTATGTAGAACCATTTGTATATGGTATGGTGTTTAGCACTGTAGGCTGCTAAACACTCTACAGTGCACAAAAGAGAGAATGCCCTATCCTGAAATGTCAATAATGCCCAAATGTCAAGGGTGTGAAACCTTGGCTTAGAACCATAACCCATACCACAGAGTTTATTAGAGCATTTGCCAAAAGTAAAGACCAATGTCAGACCTTGCTGTCACGACAGCAGCTGGAGAAGATAATAAGTTTCAAAGAACGGGGGTGTGTGGCAGGTGGGTCATTGTTTTCAGTCAGGTCGTGGAAGTAACAGCCTGACTAGTTTGTTGACTGAAAATTCTTGATAACATAAAACCACATGAGCTTTGCAGAGTTGCTTTGTGGCAACACAGCAGACTTCTCATGTAAGGAAAACAAGAAAGTGAATGACCACAGCATTTTCCACCTAAACCACTGAAGGTCTGTTATGAGTAGATGCCATGACAGACCTGCTTCCTGAAGAGAACTCTGAGAAAAGAGTGCCAGGCTCAAACACGGGTGATTGCATGATGGGCAACAATCCTGAGGATTAAAACCCATAAAAAATAGATTTTCCCCCCGTGATGCAGAACACATTACACAAGTGAGAAATTTACGTGAGATCTATGGTTTGCTGGTGCTGAATCTGTCAGTGCTGTGGGTCATCTAATTCCATCCCACCCATAGAATAAAATGTTTTAAAGCATTCATTCTGGGACCTGTGCCATGTACATTTCTAACCAACAGTGTAAACTTTCTCTCAACTACAAGTTTCCTTATTTCCTTTTCTGATACTAATTTTGTTCTTGGTTCATGCTTTCAACTCCCATGTGGAACTAGCTCACATGATATGAAGTTCTTTAACCACAGAGCCCCTCCCGTTCATGTGCGTGACATGTAATTAAAACAGTATTTCTGGATAAGCCATTATCACTTAATCTTACCATGTTTTGGGAAAGAACATTTTCCTTCAACATCTTACTTCCCAACTCCATTACTCTCAATCTAAATAAGTTTCTCCTCTCTACTTAATAAAATTGGGGACCACTCTGTTATTTACCCTCCAGATCCATGTTCTGTCTTTGACACTTTCCCGCAGTTCAACCAATTTTCTACTCGATGTATTGCTTCTTCATATTACAAGTTCATATTACATGAACTCCTATCACATCTTTTCCTTCCTTATGTTCTGTAGGATGGGAATTAAATGAGGATAGAAGTTCCATTTATTTTCAGCTTTCATACCAAGCAGTTCTAAGTGAGCTTGTGCTCTCCTAACATCAATTTGAGCAAAACTACATACATGTGTGCATGAGTGAGAGACTATCAGAAAAGAGGCAGAAAGAATTAGCCAGGTATTTAAAGGTGATAGAAGTTCTTTTCTTTTTTAAAGTAAGATTCTATCTTTGATACTAACTTATATAGTACCTAGAAGATGATAACTATCCCCTTATTCTCCCACTTCAAAGCAGCGGATTCAGATTAAGAACAGAGAGATTTAGGGGTGTATTAGTTTCAGTTCAATATGGGAGTCTCTTCTGGTGTTGATCCTTTCATCCTTTGCAAGGACAAATTTTTGTTTCTCTGAGAAAATTCCTTTGCTCAGGGGGGTGGGTTGGAGGAGGGGTGAGAACAAAGAGGGAAGGAAGCACTATGGACTATGGTGGTAGATAGTGGGTGACTGGATGGCAGTTGCACTGCAGTGGTGACACCTCATAAGGGTATCCAAACATTATCTCACTTTTAAAATTCCCTTTGCTGTTGTTGGCTGATACCTGAAAGGAAAAATGAAATGAAAGGAGTGGGAGAATAACATACAGAACATTTTTCTTGATTTTTCCCACCTCAAAATGGGTGTCATTTAGAATATTTTGTACTCCAGCAAACACCCTATTTTCCCTGACAACAGCATCTCATTAAATTTCTATAGCTAGTGAGTGCCAGGTATTATTATCTGACTGTTTTTTGTCCTGAAAGTCTAATTAAAATACTCAAATAAGAACTTCATGTGAAAGAACACATCTTACCTTCATAATAAATAGCTATTTAGAAGGCTGAATGAATTCCACCCACTGAAAGAACACACAATCACTTTAAACCTTTCAACACTCTGCTCCCTAGGGCGCATCTGTAAAATGAGTGTTCTGAGCAGGTTGAGGCCAGGGCCCCGCCTGTGGGGGCAGGTTGGTAGTGGTGACGGGACTGGGAGAGGCAAAAATCTCACGTAGAAGGCCCAAAATGCCGAGGGCAAGGCGAGGGTGCAATGGCTACTTATCAGATGTGTCTGTGGCACAGATGGATTTTGTGAGCTAAGCCCAGCCCAGGCATCAGCCCTGCTTATTCCCACCACAAAGCTGTTTTGGCAGCCAGGGACCAAGGCAAGACAGCCACCAACTGGAAAAAGCAAGCAAACCCAACACACCAACCTGAGCTTTGCAGACACGAAACCGAAGCTTGAGGAGTCACGGCTAGGAAAGCACGCACTCTTCACTCAGAGAGGCAGCCCCAGGGACGGACACCCATGAGGCACCCCAGTTGCGTGCTGGCCACCCCACTGCGGGCCCCAGGGACCCAAGGAGACTCAGTGTGCTGCCCAGAGCAGTACAGACGCTTTATACCAAGGAGGCGCCCATCCCTGCAGCTCTGATTGGTGGAAAGTTTCCCCAGCCGTGATTGGTGGAACCTCAATCCGGGTGTTTGGCTTTCAAGCCCGTTTCATTATCTTCTCGAGGAAGGATGCACCTGGGCCGCTTGTCAGTGTACAAGCTGAAGTCGGGTTCTTGGACCTGCCTAGAGCGGGTGTCTCACCAACGCTTACTCCCGTTTAGCTTTTACACACACTGGGGGTGGCTCCATTTTTGTTTTTGTTTTTTATGTTACTTACCAGCTTCATATGTACTGTCAGGTCCTCGCTGCAAAGCTGGCTCGCTGTGTAGACATAGACCAATTTCCACCCCTTGCCTTCTCTTTATTAGTAGTATTTTCTCCCCTTCCATCTAAAGAGTGGCCAGAATTGCTGTGGGAAAGGAAGGGCTGTCGGCCTGTGAGTAGGGTTTGCCAAGCTGAGATGCGGTGAATTGACAAGGGATGTGTTTGGGGATTTTATTACTCTACTAAACACTAATCTTTTATTTCTGCATTCTAAGGTAGTAAACTGTCCTCTTGAGTGTGGAATTTAGAATTAACTTGCTAAAACGTGTAAGAAAGGTGAAATGCCTTTTATATGCCAGTCGTTTATGTAGCAACTTTGTTCATTCTGGTAGCATTTTTACTATTAATTTAGGAAGCATACTAGTGTTTTTTTTAAAATATCTACTGTGTTTCTCTTTATAAAAAACTTTCAGTATAGATTTAATCACTCCAGAAATTGCTGAGAGTTGCCCACAATTGGGAAACTAGAACCTTAAAATAACAGTGCTGAAAAATGAACTACTTTGTCTGACACTAAAGATTGGTCTTTTTGCTATATTCAGTTGCCTTCTCTCCTTTTTAATAATCATTTCCTTTCCTTTCAAGGCGAACCTAATTTTGTCAGCTCTTCAGAAACATAATTAGTGACGTGGATGAACTCATATGAACAAAGGCAATCCTCCCCTCTCCTCACGAGTGGCGCGGGCGTTTGTCACCAAGGCTTTTTGAGATGATGTCAGATAAGGTCATGGACATCTTCAATCAGTCGTAGACAAAGACTAAAGCTGTCCTCACTTAGAAAGTTAAGACTGAGCAGCGAGGGATTTCCACAAAGTTTCATAGCTGCTGGGGAGCAGGGCAGAGCCAGGCGTGAGAGGGACTAAGGGTGAAACAAGCCTCACGGGCTTCTTATGCAGACCATGGGAGGGCCCAGCTGGTCTAATTAACAGATAACTGTCCGTGTTTTCGTTTTGGAAAGTTCCTTTGTTCTTTAACTGAGACATAATCCCTACGTGGTTTTTATGAGGTACAGGTGTTACTAATGGGGAGGAGGAGGGAAGGGACAGAACCATTCCCAAAATTATACATCATCCTTTTTGGTCACCTCCCATCTGAAACAATAGTGCTTTAAAAGGACAGTTCTGAGGGTTTATCAACCCCGCTTTTGAATGTTACAAATTTATAACAAAATAGATGTAATTCTTCTATAGAACAAGCTTACTTTTTCTCAAATTAAGTCAGTATTTTTTTGGATGAGCAGATTTTTCTACCTGCCTTCTCTTATTAACTCATTGTTGTGAGCTGGACAGTGCCCTCTCTTCCCTAAAAAATTAGTGGTCATCCAAAATCTCCTAACCTACACTGAGAAATATGGTCTTTGCAGAAGTAATTCATAAAGATAATTCATACTAGGTTTCAACAGCTGGCATCTTTAGAAAAGGAGAAAGGAGGGCCCTCCCTAGTGGCACAAGGGGCTAAAGCCCAACACTGCAGGTGAGCGGCAGCTGCTTCAATGTGAGTTTGATCCCCAGCCCCAGAGGTGATCTACATGGTGCAGCAGACCTCTCCTGACTGGCCCACTGCTCCCTGCAGCAGAGAATTCCCCACTGATGAAGTCTGTTCCCCACTCTGTTCTGCTCCCCACTCTGTCTCTGGTGAATCCTCTCACCACCCTTGCACCTCTGGCCTGTACCCCAGTTCTGTATGCATAAATAAATAAACCTTTAAAAAAAAAGGGGGGGGAAGGAGATGTACACACAGAGACAGGGGAGACACAGGAAACAAGGACCAGAGATGGAGTCAAGCAACTATAAGGCAAGAAACATCAAGGATTGCTGGAAACACCAGAAACTAGGTCATAATAAGGCAATTTTCTTCCATTAGACCCTTCACAGGTATTGCAACCCTGCCTACACCTTGACTTTGAACTTCTAGCCTCCTGACCTGTGGAAAGGATAAATTTCTAAAGTTTTAAGCCCCCCATTTTACATTAGTTTGCTATGGTAGTCACCATCACCAAATGACATATCCGTGTAGTTATCACTTTATAGACTGGACAGGCACAGAATCTGAGAGAAATAGAGAGTAGTGAAAATTCAGTGACTAGCAAAAGCAGGGAAGTAAGCCATTCTAACAGACTGGAGGGAAAATAAAGTGAACTAGGAGCAGAGAAAAAAGCAGAGAAGATAACCAATACAGGCCCAAAAATAGGATCTTGAAGAGAGACTACCTGATGTCCACTTTTGTCAAAGGTCCCTGATGATGTAAAAAAACACTTAGGAAAATGAACAGTCTTAGAAGATATTTTTTTAATGTGCATATTTGAGTTTTGTTTTAGATACCTCGTATAAATAAACTAGCTTTTCTAAGAAAAACATTACTTCACAAACTTTGATTTCAATGTGCTAAATTAAAACACACATTTTTAGATAGATTATAAACATTTTAGATTAAAAGTTATTTAAAAATAACCTGCAAAAGTTGACATTCATAGAAAAGCCTTTCTAAAGGCAACAGTAAATGTAAGTTTACATTACTTCTAGCCAGAGAACTCTTTCTAAATGGTATCTATACAAACAGTTCTTTGCTTAAGGTTTCATAAAACCTTTAGTGAATATTGCGGCTCTTTAGAAAAACAAAGTTTGAGTTAAAGTTGGTTGCTTTTTCAGAGTAAGCAAGTCGACTTCATGGATAGAATGTGGAAATCCTTTCCAGTCCATTCACTATTAAAGGAAAAAGAAAAAAAAAAACCTTTGTAGTTAATAAAAGGAGACTTGTGTTATGAGTCCAACAGAATTATAGCCCAGGCTCTGATGTTGATTTACTGTATGACCTTAAGGCAAATAATTCATCTCCTGCCTTCTATTTCAACTTATCACTGTGTGACACTGGACGTGTTATATAATAATACCAGTTATCCATTTATTAAATTAAGCAATGGTGAGATCTTATAGGGCTGCTATGAGAATTAAGTGAGTCAATGTGTCTGAAGCCCCAAGAACCATGCCTGGCCCAGTGCAGCTAGTGTTAGTAATTACAATCATAAATCATAAGCATCTTGAAGGCAGGGATCACATCTTATTAGTTTGGTACTGTCAATGTCCTAGCAAAGTGTCTTACAAAATAGTAGTTGCTTGATAAATATTTACTGACCTAAATTTAAACTGCAAGAATAAAAAGACTATTACCTAATTTGTTGGGGTTGTATTCATTAATTTTTTTTAATCCAGTTATCTGGGAAAAGAAGAGAAAGCATCATTGGGAAAAACATCTGTGAGCAAAGCATTCCCATGAGAAAGTTTCTATCAGGTTGGAAAAATATTTTAAAACATCTTCTCCCAGTGAGGGCAGGAAACTCTGGGTCTCGCTAGGCACCAGCTCCTTTAGAGCAGCCTGCAACATACCACTGTCTGGAAGGGCGTAGCTTCCCTGTTGATCCCCTTCAGATCTTTCTGTGTCTCCTGGACCCCCTCCTATCCTCACCCCAGCTGCCTCCCTATTTTGCTGGAGGCCTCCTCTCAGGAGAATGAATAGTAAATTCTTTATTGCTTTAGCTTTATTGCTCTTAGCTCTGGAAACATGTGCTTTGGGGCGCTAATTATACTCCACTTATAAATATTATCTCTAAAAGAATAGCTAATAGCTTTTTGGTAATGCTATCTGTAATTCTGTAGCTGCTAAATTTATGTGTCAACTAGAATGTTGAAGTAAACAAAGTTTATAAACTGATTCCTGTAGAATGATGTTAAGATCTTGCTAGATCCTACTAATTCGCCAATAAGAATAGCTGACTTCATCAGTTAAATCAGCAGTGAAATTAATAATACAATGGAACATTCTGAGCAATCTTTGAGATTGGCAATTTAAAAAGATAATCCAACAAGTGATGTCTGCTATTTTGTGAAGAAAGATTATAGGATACTGGGCCTCCAGAGCTTCAATTGTGTTTTCCCAAGTCAGCTTCAAGCTATCTTTTCCCATAAAAAGAATTCAGTTGGAAAGGGCCTTTACTCTTACATGCAGAGAGTTCAAGAATTATAAATAATCACAGGTAGCTCTATTGGCTTCTAAATATAGTGAGCAAATGGAAAAGCTTCTTAAAAAAAAAATTAATGTCCAGATGATCTCAAGCATATGTGGACTATGAAGAAACAAAGAAAATGAATAAACAACTAAGCAAAAACAACCCCCCCTAGACTTTGACGACAAAGAAGTGCTTCCAGAGGGGAAGGAGAACCCGAGTGGGAGGAATGGAGTGTGTGCATGGTAACGAGACCTCTGGTGGCATGTGATGTGGCATCTGTGGAGGTGTGAAACCTTACTCCTGAAAATGATGTAGTACTATGTAGTATTGTATGCCAAATGGAGACACTTTTTCATTTAGAATAATTACTTGGATTATGTTATTTCCAATACTCATCTTATTTAGAATTATGATTTCATTCTCCTGGCTCTTGCTACCTTTACTTTAGCTCAGGAACTGTGAAGCTACTGCCACCATCCTCAGGGCCACTCTGACAAGCTTTCTCTATGACCCCAGTTAAGGACAATCCTATTAGTCTCATATGGAGGAAATTGTTTTTAAAATTAAAAGGACAAGCCAGAATAAAAATAATTAAAATCTGAAGAGAGAGATAACATAGAACACAGCATTTCAATGGAACTTGTTATTACTTCTATGGAAACTGAAGTCCCTGGGGATTCCTGTGACCCATGGGAGACCCTCTATTTCTGAAAGCACAAGGAAATTAGACCATTTCCCCTCCACCTCTGTGCTGTGGCTTCCATTTTCATCTACTGGGATTTTCCTTTTTCCTCAAAACTGGCGTCAGAGGGGATCAAAATTCTTCCCAACCTTTCCATCTTCACGCTATCTCCTCAAGCAACCCTTTTCAATCAAGCATGTTACTATTAATTTCTTATAGAGTAAAGGAATGATGCTCAGAATATAAAATTAATAAAATTTAGAAGTTACAGAATCCCCAAGTTTAATACTTTCAAATCACCTAACTTTAGAAGAAAAAAAGGGAGATGCATCTTTCCCTGAAAAGTTATTTGCAGCAGTAGTGTGAAAACTGCAACTCCAATGAGCAAGGGAAAGTTAAAGTGAAATAAAGGAGGAATGTCTCAGTGATCAATAGCTACAGATCTGAAACCCTAAAGGACATTTTAAGAACAAATTCCAGTAACATAAAATTTATCAAAAAGTATAAGAGAGAGTATGTTCTCTGTTTATGAAACTGGAGAAATAATGCAAATGAAAAAGCTTGGAAACAGTAAAAGACATAAATCTTTCATGACCCAGATTAATGGAAAATGGGAAAATTGCCCCTGCAAGATTATACATGAGTACACGTTATATGTCACAGTGGAAGACAGCAGGGAAGGTAACACACTGGTCTACACATAGAATTGACTAAGGAATTGTTCCTCCACTTTCCAATTGTGGGAAGTTTAATTCTAAACGCAAGTCTCCAGATAAATAAGTTCCATCATAACAACTACAGTGCCTAGGAGAGTTCTTTGTGCCCAAGGAGCACTCTACTGACAAAAGCTACAGTAACTGGAAAGAGAAGTGCATTTATTCCCTATCCACGGGTCAAGTAGCACCCTACACCGATGGCTTGAATCTTTTCTTTTGGATCACTTTTTTATGGTTGCAAAACACAAGAAAATGCTGTTATGTGCAATGTTAAGTTGCTTGCAGGAACTTAAGTCAAAAATTTCTGAGGCAGAATGCTTGTTGTGGGCATCACACTAAAATTACAAAGAATTTCAGCAATGTCTAGAGGCAATTTCTGTCCCAGCCTGGCCCCACCCCCACTGTTCCTCATGAACACTCAACTACTTCTAGCTGCACTGACTTGGACCCAGCAGGAAAAGACAGTTCATAAAAGAAGTTCTCCAACTTCATGTATGTGCAACATCTACCCCTCTGCAGTGAGCAGACTGTCAGAAACAGACTGGTGAGAAAAGGCCCTCCTGAAAACGACTTAAATTATTCCATGTGAAAAAAAAATTAGTTGTCTAGAAATGAGATTATGAACGTAAAGGAATTCTTCTCCCCTCCAAAGGGATGCTGTCAGAATTCATGGACCATTCAGTTTATGTTGTATATTTTAAAGAGAGATTATTTTAAAAGCCAAAGAGCATTCACCCAAATATGTTAAAATTTATGAATGTGGTTATGGCATTTACATTCTGTAGGTAACTCCACTTGTCTTATGTATTTACATATGTGTATCATCAGAAAAACCTTAAATTAAAAGGAGTTCTGCACGGCCCCTCCTACTGGCGCAAAGGGTTAAAGCACAGCACTGCAAGCTAACTGCAACTGTTTCATTATGAGTCCCATCCCCCGCCCAGGAGGTGACCCACATGGCAGACCTCTCCTGACCCACCCACTCGTTGCTCCCCTCAGCATTATACTTCATCAATCTGTTGCTCCCCTCAGCATTATACTTCATCTATTCTGTTCCCCACTCTGTCTCTGGTGAATCCTCTTACCATCCCTGTACCTCTGGCTTGCACCCCAGTTCTGTAGGCATAAATAAAATCTTTAAAAAAAAAAAAAAAGTCCTGCACTTTAAACTAAATTTAAAGAAGTCCTGCAATATTCCAACAAATTATTAGAGCTATGTAATACAGAATTTATAGAAACACACATAATTATAGGATAAAAAACATGATGAGCATCTTTATCATCAGGGTCCAGTTTAGGAAACTAAAAAAAGCATTCTAAGTATATTTAACAGTGGAATTTATTATAAATTAAACATATTCCGTTAGAAGAAATCGCTTGAGTGGTGGGAATGAAAATGCAAAAAGGAAACATTGTGGCAACACAGAAATAACTTCCAGAAGCAAGGGTCATCCTAGAAAAAGGTGGACTCACTTGTGAAGTTCCACATGACCGCTGAGGGCTTGCGCTGACTCCGGTGAAGACAGTAGGGGGCGCTACAGAGAACTGGAAGATAAAACAGCCACTGCTGGTGTGCAGAATGGAGAGCCAGCTGGCATTGCTTTGAGAAGTTGGTGACAGCAAGAGGAACTATCCACTCCCTCCCTCTGCCTCAGCCTGCCCTAAAGCCTACTGCACCAAATAGCTTACCCAGTAGCCCAAATTACACTTCCTAATATTCAAGCCCAGTATCAGAAACTTGAGCACAGGAAGATGGGTCAGAGAGAGATGGGAACTTCATACATTAGTACAGTATCTTCTCAGAAAACACTTAAACTGAGGCAGAGCCACAAATTACAGCAATTTCCTCAACTGGCACTATAGTTTTCAAGCAAAGAAAAGCATTGTTCTATCTAGAGCAGGGAAGCCTCTGTGTATGCCATTGTAACCTTCTATGCATACAATCTCATTAATTTATGCATGTGTTTATTTACCCATGAAGTATTTATTGCCTTCCTTTCCATTTTCAGGTATTTTCGTAGGTGCTGTGATGGTTATAGTCAGGAACAAGACAGACAAATGTCCTGTCCTCATAAGCTTACCACCTGATAAGAATAGGTGAACAGCAAACCAATACATAGCCAGTAGTCAGTGGGCTGCGACCAACGCAGAAAATGAGGCATTCAATCCACTTCCTTTTCCGAGTGTGACAAACACCCACACACATCCACATACAAAATTACAGAAATAAGTAATTGCTCCACTTCACCTGGATTGACATTTTGCATCAACTTTCTCTCTTTCATAACTCATCATTTCAACTGTCAGTGACTCATATAAAGTAGCCTGGCTGACATCATGTACGGAAACCTAAGAATTACAGCTTCCTAGGGAGAGCTAAAGGACACATCAGCGCAAGCTTAGCACACATAGGTGTGCAGGCTGTGGGACATTCTCTGTCTGTTCTTGTGTCCCAGGCAGACGCAGATTATGTATGAGAAATAAAATTCCAAAGTAGATGTTGCAGGGACTATTCCTTCTTTTAAATCTTTTATGGCAAATCACCTAATTGTCATCTAAAGTGCAGTTAGTTGGGCAAAATAAATACTCTAGATGCCTAGACTCTGATTTGTTTTGCTTCTGCTAGGCACATAGCTACTGAAACATAGAGAATATTAATCTTGTGTGTGTGTTATGGTAACCTATGTTAGAAAAAAATCAGTTTCCATCATACATATATATATATATATATATATATTCATCCTTAATAAATTTAAACTCTCGGCAACAGCTGCACATTGTGGATACTAACTCTTTTAAATAACATTAATATAAAATTTATTTTCAGAGAGATTAAAAAGAACAACTCTTCTCACATCTAACATTAGAGCCAACATTCAGACTCCTAAGAATCCAGTAATTCAAGGTCTGATTTACCACCAAGTGCAGATGATCTCTGAGGGAAATGCACTCCAGCATGGCACAATCTCTGGTTCTGCTCTACCAGATTCATCCAACCCCATCACCTACCTCTGGAGGCAGTTGAATTTTACATTTTGAGTTTTACAGTTTTAATTGTTACAGGGAAGGTTGTGGGGCACCCCCAGAGCCCCCAAATCTGCACAGTCTATGTAAGTTCTGCCATCTACTGTATCAAGACATCTCTAGTGTGTAAGACCTTCAATGGAAAGGAACTTTAATGCAATTAGTGTACAATACAGAAAAGGGCAAGAATAAAGCATTCAAATCAAGCACCCAAAGTTACCCATAACCTCATGATCAGATGCTCAGCTAAACAGGGCTGGCCCAAAACAGGGCCACAGAGGCCTAAGAGCCTGCCACAAGTCTAAGGTGTCTCCTGGTGGAGACCCATAGGAAAGGGACAGAGAGGCCCAGCATGTCTGAGACAGAAGCAAAATCAAAATCAAAAAGATAAACACTGCCATTTTTAACCTCCCCACCGGCCTCTCACCCACATCTATTTCAACCAGTTGAAGAAAAAGAAGCAAGTGCAGCTTCTTCACACGTCTCTGCTCCATGGCCTTCTCCAGGTCTCCCTCTGGCTCTTCATCCTATTTTATCCTTCTCCCAGACTTCTCTCTAGTTTCTACTCCAGCTTAGCTCCACCCTCCCTTGGGAGGGGCAGGGAACTTCCCCTTTCTTTGGGACCACAATGTTACAGAATGACCAATAAGAAATGGATGATAAAGAGAAGTCCTAGACTCTTTGGGTTCTCTATGTATGGAAGTGTTCAGGGTGCTGGGGTGGGAGAGATTTCTAGAAGGCTGAAAACAGCAGTTATTTACCTATACTGTGGAAATATCAATATCTGAACAACACATTTGCTGATAATGTGTATGCTGTACAGTCACAGTAGCCCTTCATGCATTTTAGTTAACTACGGAGGGAGGAAATGATAGAAGGGAAAGAAGTGAAATGAAGAAAGAAGATATAAGGCCTACAGGTGCATTGAACTGGAGAGCAGAAGGAGTGTGTGTGTGCGTGTGTGTGTGTGTGTGTGTGTGTGTGTGTGTGTGTGTAAGAAATTTGAAAGATTATTGTTTTGGAGGGTCTGAGTTCTTAGCTGTATGGGATGTCAGATCTCCAAAACATCTCCAAAAGCTCATGTTTTCAAATGGATAAGGAGAGCAATAAATCCTTAGTCCTGATCCCTGAGGC
Source organism: Condylura cristata (assembly GCF_000260355.1). NCBI lineage: Eukaryota > Metazoa > Chordata > Mammalia > Eulipotyphla > Talpidae > Condylura > Condylura cristata. Next base: position 11,653,499 of record NW_004567137.1, read on the forward strand.
ATGAATAATGGAAGAACTAATGCAATAGGAATCTGAAATTCCTCTTCCCACTTATCTGTCTCCTCCCACCCACTATAGGGAGCTTCTTTTGTCTTTGTTTTCCCCAACAAAAGCAAAGCCTGACACAGGATCTGCCTCCTCCCTTTCTCTTCCAGCCTCACGCTGTTTTCAGTGTCCTGACTGCCCTAATTTATCTATCATTTGATAGCTCCTTCAGGAAATAAACTATCTCTTACTTACTTAATGTGCATGGGGCCTGCCTCAGAATAGTAATCAATAAATTATCTTGGAAAATACTTGATGGGGAAAATTGTGTAAAATTAAGACTTGGTGTGTTCAAAGTATACTGCCAATTCACGGAACAATGGTACACACATTGGTGATTGGCCACCCAAAAGTCATTCCAACCCCTTCATTCTTGTAGTCTCTGTGTATGGCAGCTGGAAAGTCCTCTAGGCTCCTTTGTGTACAGGCAACCATGTCATACAGTTCCAATCCATAAACAAAAGTCTGCTGGCATAGAAACAGCGTAAGCATTATATTCTCTGGCTCCTTTGGATCTTACCCCTTTCTTTCTTTATCCTATTTAAACATGATGTGATGGTTGGTGCTGAAATATCCATTTTATAGTCATGGAAAAAAAGGATATGAAAAATCAGAGCTAACAGCCATGACACCTTCCAGGGAGTCTAAGATCTAGGAAATACTGAATTCCTGCTAGCATCTGCATTTTTTTGAAGATTTATTTATTTATGCATACAGAATTAAGGTACAAGCCAGAGGTGCAGGAGTGGTGAGAGGATTCACTAGAGACAGAGTGGGGAGCAGAACAGGCAGATCCATGAAGTACACTTCTGAGGGGAGCAGCGGGTGGATCAGGAGAGGTCCAATGCACCATGTGGATCACTCTGGCAGGTACCGAACCTATACTGAAGTGGCTGTGGCCAGCTTGTAGTGCTGCATCCTAACTCCTTGCACCACCAGTGAGGGCTCCTGCATTTTTTATTATTAAAAGTAAAGGCTTTTTTTTTTTTTTTTAAGGTTTAAACTAATATAGATTTCCTATTACTTGCAACTGAACACATCCATTAACAATACATTTCAAATATTCCAATTGTGTAATTCTGGAATATAGTCTGTGGACAGGGGCGAGCTGTGGGGTGGGAGGACAAAGGGGGGTATGAGAGGTTGGCTGGGGGTAAGGGTGTGAATGTATGTCAGGACACCTAGGATTGGAAAAAGTGCAATGTTAAGACCAAGGTGTGTTTTCTGAATTCCCTCAAATGTCTTAGAATATTTCTCCTAGATACACATTAAAAAGTAACTTACCTTGCTAGAAAAATGAAAAACTAGACTGAGAAATTTACTTCTTCATTTCTCTGGGACTGAGATACTTTCGTTCCTGTTCATTGCAGAGAAGTTGTTGACTTCCTGGTATGATCTCCCTCTCTTCCCCTCCCCAGGGCCCTTTTGTGCCTGTTTGACCTCCTAAGAATAGGAAGATTAGCCCTGTCCAAATCCAGTCTTTCTTGTATGTTCACAACACAATTGTCTCAGTAATGCAAGCTTTAATACCATATTACAATGTTATAAAACCAATTACAGTGGTGAAAAGATTAATCATTACATTGCTATCCAGAAATATTTATCATTGAAAAACTCATGAATATTGATGAACTCAACTCTACATGGTCTTACCATTCATTTCCAGTAGTTTGAAAGCTTCAAGATCCAAAACAGAACAGGCCAACAACTTTAAGTACTTCTAAATGTAATTACTGAAGTATAAACTGAAAAGAGATTTAGCGATTTTATCACCTAATATAACATGCTCATTTTACAATCTAAGAAAATGAGAAAAGCTAAAATGGAAGCTTCCTTTACAGATGTTTTCATATTCCTGTCAACTGTGTCCATTCATATAAGCTGATAATACGGATTGCTTTCATGCACCTTTTTTCCTGTCTGACCCACGTCAGTGTCTGACACAATTCTTGAACTCTGAAAGGTTCACTTAATGCTTATCATCTAAAGGCTGGATTTTTGTTTCACTCATTTGAGCATAACATGAGTCTTCGTGGGCCTAGTGGGCTTCGAATACACTTGGCGATTCCAGTGTGCTCACTTCTCTCTGCCATGGTCCTATCTCTTGCCAGTTGAGGCCCTACCTCCTGTAGGGAGCCAGCCATATGGCCTCCAGTCCTCAAGGTTTTCACATCTAAGAAGAGCTCAAAGGGCCATCAGCCTATTCGAAGTAATTTAGGATTTAATCTAAATTTAATAATCTTTTTTCAATTTCTATATTCCCATTTTCTTGAGTAATTTTCTACCTGTCACTATCATTTACACTCCCAGAGGCAGACACAACATATTTTCTATGTAATTAAGTGCACATCACTGTCCAGAGCTCATGGAATTCCTCAGAAGGTTTTTGATGTACTCATTAGAAGTTACAGAAATTATCTCTAACTTCACTTGTATGTCCCTATTCTACAAAAATATATAAAAATAATCTCCAACTAATAGAATTAACATTATAAAACAAAGGAAGAAAGAGTTTTTTATTGAGAATCAGAAAGCCACACCAGCACTAATGAAATACAACATTTAATAGCAACCACAAGGGAATTTATCAAATTATTCAAAATGCTGAGATAGATACATGCATTTATATCCTGTACCTGTTTGGACACACTGAAATAATTCAGGAAAACAAGAAAACAGTAGAGGATAGGTGGCCAGAGACAGTAGATGAGAGGTTTCAATAATTTTCAAGAAGACAGTGAAAGATGGCAGTATAATAGTGGATACTTAGAGAGGAAATCATAGTCTGGAATATTCCAACAGGGAGCTACAAGGAAGAAAGGTGCCATGATCAGCCAATTAAGATCACAGAGGGGTCTTGGGCTCAGGGATAGTGGTTGGCCTGGAGCCCAGAAACAAATGAATTATTGAGAATATAAATAGAGAACAGTGTGCCATTTAAATTCCCCTTTCTCCAGCCTCCTCATAGCTGACATTTGCAAGCCATCTGGGGAGTAAAGGCATCTAGCAGAATGTTGGCACCCATAGTAAAGTCTCCTCATTCTGACTTTGGGGAAACCCCACCTGACAGCCACCTCCATACCTTTCACTTAAAGCCAACCTTGCTAGTGCACATACTCCCCCTATGGAAACACAGCCCCCAGAATTTCACTCAGTGAAGCAACTTGTCTGAAAACCAAAAGAACAAAGAGGTGCCTATACCAGACCCCCACCTTCTTAACTTGAAGAAACAAACTAAAAGAACCAAACATACATAAACAAACAGCCACATAAAGAAAAAAAAAGAAGTTTAAAAAAAAAGTGTTCAAAAAGATTTTACATCTATGAACAGGGCATAAAAGAAAAAAGATCAGAGAGTAGGAGAGTTTAAAAATAAATTTAAAAAATAATTTAGCATAAAACAACCAATAAAGGACCCTCCCTGGTGGCGCAGCGGGTTAAAGTGCAGCACTGTGAAGCTAGCAGCAGCTTCGGTATGAGTTCAATCCCTGGAGGTGACCTACATTGCATGGCAGACCTCCCTTGACCTGCCTGCTGCTCCCCTCAGCAGTGTACTCTACTTATCTGCCTGTTCTGCTCCCCACTGTGTCTCTGGTGAATCCTCTCACTGCCCCTACACCTTTGGCCTGTACCCCAGTTCTGTATGCATAAATAAATAAATAAATAAATCTTTAAAAATTATCGATAAAAATGACAGACCAAATGAAAGAAGTATCAAAATACAGGAAAAATGATCAACTGAAAAATGGAAAAAATTATAAGAGAATTGAAATTTTATATTTGTATTTAGAATCCCAAAGAGAAAGAAGAGAAAAGGAGGAGAGGCCATTATCAAGGAAACAATAGGGGAAAATATCCTCCAAACTGAGAGAGGTAAGAAGTTTCCAGCAGGAAAGAGTTTTCTGACAGCTGAGAAGTATCCCTTTAAATTTTAGAATGCCAGTGTTAAAAGAAATCATAAACATTTCTAGAAAGGAAAACTAAAACATGATCTAGAAAACAGTGTTCCAGAATGACACAGCCATGCCACAAGCTTGGAAAACATCCCATCCTTAGTGGCCCACTCTGACAGAGGCTCTGGAAGAGTTCGCCTCCCCCAAGCAGCTGGAGGACTTGGTATGACACAAAATAACTGGGAAGGTAGATAAGCTAAGGATATGACAAGGGGATGTCTTTCATTTACCACAAAGGAGAAAAGGCAATTAGGAAAACAATAATAAACAAGGATACAAAACAAAAATTCTCTAAAACTTTAAGTAATTGATAGCATAAAAAGAAAGATATTCCTTTGAACTTGATGCTGGAAAGATTTGCTGAGTAGTCGGGAAAGGTAGACATCAAATGGTAGAGAAGATGTTTTCCAAGCTTTTAAACAGTAGGCTCTGCTTTGACAAAAATTATATAGTGTTAAGTATGTAACCATTATTGAATAGGTCTATTTTTAGAATTGATAGGAAAAATACAGAAGGTTCACATAAAGCTAGTAAACAGAATGTTAATGCTAAGAATCTGAGGATATAAAAGACAGGTTGTGGCTGACAGAATGGGGGAAGAGAAAGTTAGAAAGATGGGTAAAGGAAGCGCTTACCTTTAAATAAGCAAAGATATGAGTTGATGGAAGAGAGAACAACTCTGTTACTGAAATGCAGTGATAATAGGAGATCTAAAAATAAGTATAGAATTTGGGGAATGAAAATAGAAAAATCTACCCAAAGGCCACAAAAACATTGATTCAAAAGGACACCTGCACCCCCCATGTTTATTGCTGCTCTATTTACAATAGGGAAGATGTGGAATCAACCCAAATGCCCAAAAGGAGATGATTGGATTAAAAAGATGCGGTACATGTACACAATGGAATATTACTCAGTAATCAGAAAGATAAACTCATGCCTTTTGCAGCAACATGGGTGGAGCTAAAAGGGATCATGCTTAGTGAAATAAGCCAGAAATATTACTCAGCAATCAGAAAGATAAACTCATGCCTTTTGCAGCAACATGGGTGGAGCTAAAAGGGATCATGCTTAGTGAAATAAGCCAGAAAGGAAAGGAAAAAATAGTGGATGGTTTCACTCATAGGAGGTGTGTAAGGATCAGGGAGGGAGGGAGAGAGGGAGAAAGGGAGAGGGACAGAGAGAGGGAGAGAGAAGCAAAGGTTATAAAATAAAAATGAGAACAATGAACTATAAACCAGAGATATGGTATGGGGCAGAAAGGGAATGGGATAAAAACTGAGACGGGAAGAGGGTACCGGACTGTGGTGATGGCACACCACCACGTATGAATTGGTGGTACGAAACCCATGGGGACTACAACTGAGATGGAAAAATGTACAAAATGAATAATGATATAAAAAATAAATAAGGAAAAAAGAAAAACTAACCCATGTATAAGTGAATATCATAAATAAGAGGAATCTTGAAAATACTGCTCAACTAATTAAAGATATTAACCTATTATTTAAAGTTACAGTGTTAAGCATGAAAAGTAGAAACAGGAAGAGTTGCCTGTCTGAAAGAAGGAAGTTATCATGGGCACTTATTACCGTCATGGTAATCTCCCTAGTTTTATCAAACATGTATACATGTATTTTAGATAAGTGTTAAGACACGGATTTTTAAATAAAACAACTTGTTTAGAACTATCCTTCCAACAGCCTGTTCCTGTATCTGAACCTTATCCTAGATCTAGGAAAGGATGTTCAGTTGCATTACTAGTTTCAGTGCATGAAACTGAAGATCACAATTCCATTTACCTTTCCTCTTGTTAGGACTCTTGGGGGGCATGTGGGCTCCAAAAGATGCAGGTGGATCTACTGTTGCCTCTGTGCAAATCTCACATCTGTGCAACCTAGATCTTACCCTGTCTTACTCCACTATGAGCTTGGAAGGAATACAGATGATGGAGCAAAATGGCCCATGGAATTGGACAGATGAAAATTTCATGAGTGATCAATCATTTCATCCTCTGGGCCTCAAGTCTTTTCCTTCTGAAAAAAATGAAGGTACACAGTAAATAAAGTCTTCCCAGTTTTAACACTTCTTAATGATGGATTTGTATGCTTTAAATATCAGTTGTCAGCAGCAGACTATGAAGCGAAATATCCACAAGGTGGCAATCTAAGTCCAGGTCTAAAAAGAATTTGCTTTTTAATGAGGTTTTTTTTTGGTTTGGGTTTTGTGTAGGGGGATGTTTATGGCTTTATAGTTCTATTAATCTTGCCACTATAAATAATAAAGTGTGAGGAACCAAGAGAAATATTTTGGGGAAACATTCAATAAGGCAATAAATAATAACCATGCCTGTCCGATTACTTTCAAGCACTTTATTTACTAAATCTTTCCAAAAGCAGGTGAATTGTAACACAAGTCACAGCAGCCTGAGTCTTAAGTAGTTTTCAAGGTATTTTTAAATGATGATGAAGGCATATTTCTCTACTTGGGACATTCACTACCACTGTGGGAAATCCAGTCTGCTGCCCACTTCCTAACTTCTAGCTACTTTTCGGCACTCCAGCAAGAGCTCCATCAGCCAAACCTCTTGACAGCTTCATTTGTATTATCATTCAGCATTTCACCAGAGAAATAGAATAATACAAACATACTAAGAAATGTATTGCCAGGAGTCAAGTACACAGTTATGGACACTGGCTAGACAATTCTGAAATCTTTAGATAGGCTCCTGAAAGAGGAGCCAGAGAACGGTCATGAAGTCACTGATGGTTCAGAGTGGACTTCATAAAAAGCTGTTTGGTTCTTGAGACCTTACAACTGACTGGATAAAATTACTGAAGATAATTTTTTATGTAAACCCATTATTATAGATGTTAATCCTTTGAGAGAGAGGCAGAGAACTGTGTCATATCCATTAGCACAAATACCAATTTATGAGCAGACAATTCAGACATAAAAGTGACTTTTAAAGTCAGGAAAAATTGTCCAGTCTCAGGCAAAGCAAAAATTTAATAGTATTCTGCGTCGATGAGAGTGTTGGGGAAAATATACATTGTTTGTATATTTTGTGTTAATGATAACAAAACTTTGGTGACTAATTTGGCAATATACTTCCTTCAAAACCTGTCCATTCTACTGACAGGAATTTATATTGACCTCAATCCATGCAAATGTGTCATACATAAGCAGACATTTAAAGAAAGATGTAAAAGCCTGAAAATATCCAAATATCCATCAGCATGATACTGGACAAAAAAAAATAACTTCAATCACACGAAAGGAAACTGAGATAAAAATGTGCAGGCGTGGCCCTCCCTGGTGGAGCAGCGTTAAAGCACTGCACTAAGAAGCTTAAGCCACTTCCTCATGAGTTCAATCCCCACCTGCCCCAGAGGTGACCACATGGCGTGGCAGACCTCCCCTGACCCGCCCGCTTCTCCCCTCAGCAGTGTGCTTCGTCGATCTGCCTGTTCAGCTCCCCACTCTGTCTCTGGTGAAGCCTCTCACCACCCCTGAGCCTCTGGCCTGTACCCCAGTTCTGTATGTACAAATAAATAAATCTTAAAAAAAAAAATGTGCAGGCTTGGAGCAATCCCCAAGATAAAATAAGGGAGAAAGTATATAGGATGTAGAATAGTGTATACTACATTGTCACTGAGCAAGAATAATACATATGCACACCTCTCTAGAAGTAGTCAGAGAAAACTGGATTGGTGGGCAACTGGCTTATGCCACCAGGTACTGGATGGAAATGAGACTTACCTTGTATTAGGCTCTCTTTTAGATATTTTTAATGTCTATCTTGTGCATAAGTTGCCTTCCCATTGCCAGTTTACATCAGTCAATGAATGGGAACAGACTCAGAATTCGCTTCATAGATTAAAAAGTCTCCTGACAGTGGGCCCTCTCTGGTGATACAATGGGTTTGGAGGCAGCACTGCAAGCTGACCGCAGCTGCTTCAGTGCGAGTTTGATCTCCCATCCCGGAGGTGACCTGCATAGAGCAGCAGACCTCTCCTGGCCTGTCCGCTGCTCCTCTCAGCAGTGTACTTCATGGATATACCTGTTTTGCTCCCCACTCTCTCTGGTGAATTCTTTCACTGCCCCTGCACCTTGTGCCCCAGTTCTGTATGAATAAGTAAATAAATCTTAAAAAAAAAAAAAAAAGTCTCCTGACAGAAATGGCTCCATCTCACAAGTGTCCATCTACAGCAGATGGCAGTACTGCACAGGATGTAATCTGATTATTGGGTCCAGCAGAAATGCCAAAGAAAAGTCACTAAATACTCCCCAAAACAGCTGGAAACTGAGCCTACTGCCCATAAGGGGAAAGGTCTGCCCATGTTTGAAATTTGTTTAGATCTATTACTTGGAAGTTATAACTTAGCAGCTGGTGATCATTTAGTGCAATATCCTGACTTTATTCTCCAACACAGAACCCAAAGATGGGTGCATGAGTTGATATTTGTGCAGCAGGGTCCGGCAGGAACCCGATCCCATTTCACTTGGAGATGGTATGACTGCTCTGGACAAAAAAGATGATTCTCGCTGTTAAATTTCATCAGTCTCACTCCCATCTTCAAGAAGTGAGAATTAAAGTCCAATGACTCATTTAGAGTTGTAAAAAGCACCACACTTTACATGTAAATGCAATTTCTATAACCTGTGTCTATCCCTCTAGTCTTTTATAAGAAATGTCTTTCTGCATTTCTTTTTCATTCATTCAGTCATTTTTGCTTAGCTCTCATAATATTGGTTTTTAATATTATTCAGTGTTTATAATTTTTCTTCTTGTACTAAATATTGATCTTGTAGATTATTCTTATCTGTGTTTTCCCTTTTTTTTTTTT
>NW_004567137.1:11662941-11697099 GCF_000260355.1 Condylura cristata
CCACTCTGTCTCTGGTGAAGCCTCTCACCGCCCCTGAGCCTCTGGCCTGTACCCCAGTTCTGTATGCACAAATAAATAAATCTTTTAAAAAAAAAATAGCTGTGTGTAGTTCGATGTGAAGCACTCCAGAGGAGCATTTTCTCCTTGTGTACCATTTGCTGCCGCCACTGAAGTATTCTGGAATTCCAGACTAAGGTTCATTACCTGTATCACCATAGCCGTCAATCCCAACTACTATCCAATATTATGAAGAGCAAAGGGCTGGCAGTAATAGAAGTTCCATGCTTCCTAGTCCTGAGACAAAACTCTCTCCGCCTTACTTTATTTAAGTGGGAGGAGACAGATAAAAACAGGCAGGGACACAGGCTAGGGTAGTGGCCACCGAGAGCACAGCAAGACAGGAAACAAGAGCGTCTCTTGGCCCTTAACCTCTTGGAAGTGCTTCCTCTGGTAGTTATACTTCGTATTCTCTGATCTGCTCATCAACTGACATGCATTTAACTGTCCTAATCTAGATCCAGGTCTAGACCAGAGAGGCATGTATGTTTATTTAAACAATGGCAGCCTGAGAGTCAGAACATGTAAATGTTAATCCCAGTTTTCACACCTACTAAATGTGTTACTAAGGGCAAGTGGGACTGGTTGTCATGGTGTGGCAACATTAAGAATTAGCTAACTCCTTGTGCTTAAAATGAGCCTTTGGGATGTCCACGACACCTAATCTGCTTTATAATATGTTAAAAATGTAAGCTGAACTTTGTGGATATTTTTGAAGGAGAAACCTATAATTTCATCAAGCCCTTGAAATGATAAGGACCAACTCAGGCTTGGGGCCCACCTTCACTGAGCAATAATTGTTGGCATTAGCTGTGCCCTTATGATTTTATCTGTATTTCTTTACACTTTTTAATAAAACCTGAGTTGGCTTCATAACTTACATACTCTTAATTTTTGTTCTGCATCTAAGCTTAATTATTTACAAGTGCACATTTACTTCACTGTGCCTTAAAGAAATGTGGCTATTCTCCAAGTGACTTAATATATACTTTGTTATTTTTAATATAATAAACTGATAGTAACAAAGAATGAATGATTTTTAAAATAAATACATAAAATGTACACTTGGCACACATCAGTGTTTTCAAACTGGCACAAATAAAAGAACCACATTGCGCTCTTATTTAAAAAATGTAAATTCTAAGAGCTCTTCCTTGGAGATTCTTACTGAGAAAATCTGAGGTAGAGCCCAATTTCTGTGTTTCTCTTTTTCTTTTTTTAGATTTATTTCACTTATCTTATGCATTCAAGAGCTGGGGTGTAGACCAGAAGGGCAGGACAGGAGAGGTCTGCTGCACCATTTGGGTTAGCTCGCTGGCCAGGAATTGAACTCAGGCTGCAGTGACTGACAGAGCTTCATAGTGCTGAGATTTAACTTCATCCACCAACAGGGAGATCCTGATTTTTTGTTTTTCACAAAAGATCCTCAATGGCTCTTATAAGCAGAAAGTGTCATATTTCAAAAACCTTTCCAAACTAGATTCTCTAATTTCTTTAATTGTTCTCTTTGCCTACTGTGTTCTATCTATTTAACATTGCTCTTTCTCCACACAGTGGTTCGTATTAGAATCACCTTTGGATATATTCTCTCCATGCTATCTCCCAACTCTTAACTGAAAATCACCGGCTAGTCAACAGTATCTGTTCATTGATAGCATTATTATGCTGGAAATTCCCCATCTGCTTCTTCACACCCACTCATTACCTTTCCCCATCTCATCATGGCTACTGGAGGTGATTCTGATTGTTGGAAGTTCACTTACCACATCAGTGAATGCCTTTTCCCTCTGACTCCCAGCATGTTTATTATCTAATGGAAATATCAGCAGGAGTATAGAGGATGGAAAAGAGCAAGGCTGGGTATTTACTAACCCCATCCCTAGACTCTGCTGAAAGCCACATGATCACATGGGCTGGTTCTATCCCTCTACAAGGTTACTGACCTCCCAGGGAGTCCTCAGAGTTAGAAATGATCTTTTGGGGTTCCTTCAGGTAGCCCAGCCACTGTTGCTAGCCCCAAGTCACTGTACCACCTTTGTAGTTTCTCCCTAATGCTCCCCAAGTCTTTGTAAGCAGATCTTTTATGAAATCCTCCTCAATTATTATATTTCAGTATTGGCATATCTGCTGCCAAAACTTTGACAGGGACAATGGTTTGCCTTTATCTCTTTCATATGTGCTATTTATATTTCAAGGGTGTTCCACTTCTTAATAGAAATAATAAAAATGGCAGCATTTGGGCCCTCCCTGGTGGCGCAGCGGGTTAAAAGCACAGCACTGAGAAGCTAAGGCCACTTCCGCATGAGTTCGATTCCCGCCTGCCCCGGAGGTGACCACATGGCGTGGCAGACCTCTCCTGACCCGCCCGCTGCTCCCCTCAGCAGTGTACTTCGTTGATCTGCCTGTTCTGCTCCCCACTCTGTCTCTGGTGAAGTCTCTCACTGCCCCTGAGTCTCTGGCCTGTACCCCAGTTCTGTATGTACAAATAAATAAATCTAAAAAAAAAAAAAAATGGCAGCATTTGAATTCAGGAATAGAAAGAATAAAATTCTAGAGTTTGAATGGGCTTTAAATTAAATTAATAACTTACCATTTAATGCTTAATGTGTCATCCTCTTCACTGCAATATCGCATATATTTGCTGGCAATTACCATTTTCTCCTCCAAGATAAATATAATCAGTTTCATTAAGAGTTCTTTATGTAGTATGGTTTCTAGATCCTTCTCCATCCTGGTCATTGGATAGATTCCTTTGGGTGAATTGTGTTTTGTTAATGTTACTGGTCCATATTTAGAGAAGCATTTCAAAAATAAGTTATATGGACCAGACTGTCACCCAGCTGGAGAAGAATCCAGACCTCCCTAGCTGAAATACACACCAGAATGAACACAGGCAACCTGAAGGCTCTGGCTGTCACTAGGAGCAGCAGGCTGGAGGTAGGAGCTCCTGCTGGAAAGGGAAGACACTTGCCACTACATTTTTTACACATCATGGTTCCACTTTTGAATGTACACCTTACTTTTTTTCTGTACCTTTTTTCCCCCACTAAGAAGCAAATATAAGTGAAATTCTAATCAGACCAAGAATTAAAAGAAGAAATAGGCATGTTTTAAATTTGTCCATGGCCTAGAAATCCAATCTCATTCCCTCTGCAATCAAGATGTGCTCCTTGGGCTTCTACCTTTCTGGCCAGAACTTAAAGGGGCCATCTGTACAGAAGAATGGGCTTTCTTAAGGGCTGAACTGTTCTAATTTTCATGCACAGACTGGTGACTTCACAGCCACAGCATTTATCACTACCACAACTTTAGATTATCTCATTTAGGCCACAGGTTGAAATCTTTGCCCATAGTTATAAAACAATTTCCTGGAAGAGCCAGGATTAAAACCCAAATAGTTTTTCTCCTATGGTCTTCTTCTCTTTACAGTTAATTTACTCCATTCTGTCACCACAGGTTACAAAACTGAAATGAAGAAATGAAAACGCTGCTAGTACCAAAGAGCCTATCAGACAGTGGCAACCTCTGAATTGCACAATTGCCTTCAAAGCACTGTGTAAGAGTTCTGTGGGCACACTGCTCTTGACACAGCCAGGGATGAAGCAAACCATCACTTTATATGAAGGGGTCAATGCCCCATCCTGGATATTTGAGAATTAAACTTTAATGTATGTAAGTCTTTTCAATCAACTGAATCAAGGCAGTAAAAATATGAAGGCTCATGAGGTAAGAATCCTGAGTTTAAATCTCCAGTTTCCTCAACTTAGAGTGGCTTGGGACCTCAGGAAGACCTAACTCAATATAAGTCAGATCCAGAAGGTGCATGATTTACAAAGCTGCAACTAAGAAATAGGTCTTGGTTCCTAATCAGCCTCTGTGGTAAGGCTCTGTCTTTGTTTAATGGGTCCTCATGAATGGGCATCGGGTATTTGCATATAGCATTTAATATAAATTCATCCTAAGAGTCAAGATAAATAGCTCCTTTATTAAATGAGAAGGGGGGGAGTGATATAAATGTTATCTTAATAGTCTACTACTGATCATAATGAATGCCTAGCAAAAATAGATTTAAAGGACTTAATAAAATTTAGAGAAGTACTGATGACTTCTAACCAGTTGATAGGATAAGTTTGAAATGCCCTAACAGAAGTCAATTTTCATCCACTATTTTCTACCACTACAAGAAAGAGTCTGACCTCAAGAGAAATCTTAGTAACTTAAGGAAAACGATTATGTAAGCCAAAAAAACCATTTCCGAACAGCTGAATGTTAAGACTGGCTGAGCAATGACTAAAGTTACAGAAGATGCTATTGAGAATAGCAGAATCTCTGGTGCTTCAGATGATCCCAAACTGGGCGAGCTCATGCAATTCCAGGTGACTGAAGGCCTCCCAGGGACAGATCACTGTGATATCTGCAAGAGAGGGAAGAATTTGTAAACCTCACTCCCAGGAAAATCTCTTCAGTTCAGAAGACATTCTTTAGGCAGATCTGTGCCCTTTCTCCTACTCATTGTGGAGAGTTTATAGACTGCACCTACAGGCCTGGAAGGATCAGATCTCAAGGTTCTGACACCCAGCGAATAGCCCTAACCCAGCCCCAACCAAAGGCATCCTGTTAGCTTTATTTTGCATCCTTTTTGGGGAGAGACCTAAAGATTTTAACCAGGGTGACCCTGTTTAGGGGCAGTTTACAGATCTCAAGGGGTTTCCCCAAAGTGCAACCACTAAGGAAGGAACAAAAGTGGAATTGTAATGAGGCCAAGGGATAAAATGAGAAAACGATCACTAAATCCCTCTGGTCTGCAAATCCAGTCTCCTTACTCCCAAGAGATCCATATGTATCACTGGACTTCTCTAACACAGTTTTCAGTTCATTAACATTTTGAATGCCACTTCCGATCATATTGAGAAGACTTCATTTAATACAGTCACTTGCTTTAGGCATATGATATTATTGTCCCAGATGGCCATAACCTAGAGGGATTAAATACTGATGAAAAAAAAAATCATTGAGTTGTAGAGATGAGACTAAGCTAGGTCAAAGATCTCAGACCTTTTCTCAGTATAAATCTTATTCCACTATACTATATATGCTAGCAGACTGAAGCATATCTCCTTCCCAAGTCCAAAGAGAATTTTCTAGGCTTGTACATATCTGGCCGAACTATAGAAACAGTTGATTTAGAAAAAACAGCAATTACTTTTATAAAGTAACAACAACAAAAAAAAATCAGGTTGATATTCCAGGATTGGCATTTGAGAGCAAAATGAATTCCCTAGTAAGAACATGGAAAACTATATATGCCACCAGTTGTCAAAGTATATAGGAAGAGTTGAAAACTTATATCCACACAAAAACCTTAATGAGTTTTATTCATTATTGCCCAAACTTGGAACAACAAGGCATCCCAAAATAAAATGAACTGTGATACAATCATACAATGAGATATTATTCAGTGACAAAAAGAAGCAAGCTATTAAGCCACAAAAAAACACAGGGAGGAACCTTAAATGAATATGCAATTCTAAGTACAAGAAGCCAGTCTGGAGGAACTACATACTGTATGATTCCAATTACATGGCAGTCTGGAAAAGGTAAAACTATAAAGTTAGTAAAAGCCATTTAGTGGAGAGGGAGAGATGAGCAGGTGAAGTACAGGGTATTTTAGGTCTGTGAAACTATTTTATATGAAATTTTAATAGTGGAGCACATTAGTCAAAACCCTCATAACTTGGCAACACAAAGAATGACCCCTAAAGCAAGCACTGACTTTAGCTAATAATATTACATCAATACTAGTCCATCAGTTATAATAAGTGCATTGCATTAATACAAGGTGCTGATAATAGACAAATAAAAGATGGTGTCTGAGAGGGTATATAGCCAGTTTGATTTTTCTGCTTCTTTTTCTCTATAAACCTAAAACTTCTCTTAAAAATGAAGTCTAGGCCCTCCCTGGTGGCGCAGCGGGTTAAAGCACTGCACTGAGAGGCTGAAGCCACTTCCGCATGAGTTCAAATCCCGCCTGCCCCGGAGGAGACCACATGGCGAGCCAGACCTCTCCTGACCCACCCGCTGCTCCCCTCAGCAGTGTACTTCGTCGATCTGCCTGTTCTGCTCCCCACTCTGTCTCTGGTGAAGCCTCTCACCGCCCCTGAGCCTCTGGCCTGTACCCCAGTTCTGTATGTACAAATAAATAAATCTTTAAAAAAAAAAAAATGAAGTCTATTCATTTTAAAAGGAATTTCCAATAACTTAGGTTAAATACTTCAAACAAATTTAAAAATCATGTATTGGACATATACAGAGTGTCAAGTCCTGTTCTGGATGCCAGCAAACTTTATTTATTTTTTTTTTTAAAAGGAAGTTGGTAAGTGAGTGGTTTGCAGAGTAGAATGGTTCTCCAGGTCCACTCTTGTTTCCAATACTTCACTCACTGGCCTCAAATTGTCACTTAATTCCTGTCTCATATTTCTCTTCTGAAAATGAAAGAAAATTGGGCTACACTAACTGAGAACTTTTCTACATGAAAGCTTATAACCTATCATTTAATATCCCTAAGAGCTGTTCAACAAAACAAGAGAATTCACTCAGGAGTTTAGATTAAACTCCCATATTTCCAAGACTTCAAATATCTTCTGCCTTAGGTATTTATTATAACTTTCACCTGCCCCTTCAAGCTGGAAATATATGAAAAGGTAAAACTTCAACAGTAAAGAAAGCCCTTACTTAATCCTTTGGAGGCTCACCTGTTCCTAGTCCCTCCATGCCTGGAATGTCATCTCCAAACCTATAGACAAAAGGAAAGAGAAATGAGCTAAGTTCAGAATAAATGGTTTCTGAAATGACTCATATAGAGAATTTCCTCACTCAATAGGAAAGAAGAGTCTTAAGTTTTTGTATTTAGAAGCTCCTTTTGTTTGCATTGAACTGTCAGAAAATGCCCCACGGACATTTTAGACAATAGACCCTAGTAAAGGGATAGCTTCCCCCTATAAAAATTCATCCTAAAATAGGGCCCTCCCTGGTGGTGCAGTGGGTTAAAACACAGCACTGAGAAGCTAAAGCCACTTTAGCATGAGTTTAATCCCCACCCCAGAGGTGACCCTCATGGCACTGCAACTTCTCCTGACCCACCTGCTGCTCCCCTCAGCAGTGTACATTGTTGACCTGCCTGTTCTGCTCCCCGCTCTGTCTCTAGTGAATCCTCCCACCCTCCGCATCTCTGGCCTGTACTCCAGTTCTGTATGAATAAATAAATAAATCTTAAAAAAAAAATTCATCCTAAAACAAATGATAGCCAGAAAGAATTCTCCATGGGTAATTTGGTCAAGAACCACTATCTAAAAAAGAACTTGGAATGAGAAAACACTATAAAAAGGCATTAAGGTAGTTAATCCAGCGACTTATCCAGTTATCCAAAAGTATTTCTTAAGCATCTACTACGTACCAGGCATTGTTGTAGGCCAAGGAGATAAGGCAAACACAAATATTTTTTCCTATGGGACCTCAGTCTCAAGGAACAGATGTTAGCTATTAAATGTCATATAAAATAAAACAAGCTAAAATAGTGGAATGTACAAAATGCAAATGGAAGTTGATGTTTGTCTAATAGTCAATGATGACTTCAAAAAAGAAACCGACATTTGAAAGCCTGCTGAAAATAAATAGCATATTGACAAGGAGAGAAAGAAAAACTAAAGACATAAGATTAAAGTCATAACAATAAATTATATGCATAGAGTATGTTGGCAAACACAAATGGTAAAAGAAAAGTCTGGAAGGTCAGGGTGAAGGTTATTGTGACAGATTCCACTTGCTGCTACATTTGGCTATATCCCTGGGTACTAGGAGAATAAAGGTGCCAGTGTTCCTGACATGATTCAGCCATGGCTATGTTAGAAAACAGAGGATGGAAAGGAGACTTTTTAATTCTATTGAATATTGAAAGCATTAATTTCTCAACACCAAAGCCATCTTTGAGAAGGAAAAAAAAAAAGGAGTCATATTTTTCATCTTGGTCTTACCCTTTCACACCTTTCTTAGGTGGTTTGCTTTTGAATTGGCGAGTCTGCCTCTGCTTGAACTTGGGGGGCCCTTTGCGTGGAGTGGTAGGACCCTGGTTTGAAGCAGGAGGGGCCAAATGTTTAATGTTGTCACTCATTTTGATAATCCTTATATGGATGCTGGTTCTCTTCAGGCTCCTTAGACAATGAAAGGAAAAAAAGGAGACCCTTTAAGATATGGGAACAATTGCTTATTAGATCATCACTGTAAGTGGGGGAAGAAAAATACCTTGCTAAAAAGCTCAGCATTTAACATTGACACAGAAGGAGAGAAGTTGCCATTTCTGAGAGGAATTTTAAGGAAAATAATGTATGAGTAAATGGAGGCACTATGTAACCTGACAACTAACACATGTTTTAAGTTAACACCAAAATCCAGATAGGTAAGTTGTTCCAGTTTCCACCATTGGCTTTCTAGGTGAATTTATTCTAAGGATTTATTCCCCTCCGTGAATACTAGTTCCACCATTTGTAAATGGGGAAAAATGGACAAAATGATTTTTAGTCTTTACAGCACTGATATATTCTTTGCATTTCATGTATTTTTCCATCCAGCTGCAAAATAACCTGACTGTTTACTAGCCCACTTTCATGACCTTTGTTCTTTATAGTCCTTATTGCTTTGTTTAATTTAATTCTCAAAGTAGTCAATACATCCCAGCACACACACAAACACAAATTGGCACGTCAGTGAAGAAAGATTAAGTAATATGTTCTGAACTTTATATCTAAACACCAGGATCTTTAATCATGCATCTCTTAGACATTTTTAATATTTTCTCCTGCCCAAATCATGAACCTTCCCATTTCATTTTCCTAGGCTTTTCTTTTAGTTTTTAAATTTTGCATCATCCTTAAATACCAAAAAAAAAAAAAAAAACTGCTGCCACAAAAGTTGATACTAATTATTATGGGAAGGAATATTTTGAAACTCCAAAGAACATCCAACTAGCCTTGAACTGGCCTTGAACCAACTCCTTCCATAACCTACTGCTGGGAGCTTTTTTTTTTTATAGAATTCCTTATTTCATCCATCATAGATTTATGCTAATAATCTTAAATCCAACTTTCCTGATAATCTTTGACATATGATAATCATCTTTCTTCTTCCAACCACACTATATATCCCTCAAGTCCTACATTATATAACTTCATCAAATTTTTCATCTTACTTTCAAAATCATGCTAAAGTATTCCTTCCCTCCAAGATGTTTTTTCCTTATTTTCATTCTCCCAGTTGCTAATTTCATTCTCTTTTGCCAGTTCTCAACTTGCTCAACAGCAACACATTGACTAATCCGGGAGTTGGTGCCAGGGATGGTGAACCAGGCCAGGGCCCTGCATCACTTGCTCATGCTATGGATTTGTCCTAATCCCCAAAGGGAATATGCCCCAAGAGGCTTTCTTTTTCAGTTTGTGTTCATTTCTGTAGCCTCAGAGCCTACAACAAAACTTGGCATACAATAGCTATTTGACAAATGAGTAAACAAAAAGTTGACCTAGAACTTTGAAGCTTGGGTTGTAAAATCCTAACCCTGTGACCTTACCCATCAAGTCAGAAAGAAGGCCTTTGCTGCTCGCACTTCACAAAGCCCTCAGTGGCTTAAGAAAATGTGATGCTAAGCCTTTAAAACTCACTGAATCTATGCTTGTGCTATGGGTCCTCTCTTGCCTAGTAAATAAGCAAAGTTTGTAACCCTCCCAAGTAGAGCTGGGGCCATGGGAATCACAGGTGAGCAGCCAAGAGCAGTATTATTCTCAAGAATGTGCTACCAGGAACACATCCCAGCATTGCCAAAGCCACAGAGAAAAACTGCAGAATTTCTCTTGGATCAAGTGTTTTTGACTTACCAAACCCTTCACTGTAGTAAGAAATTACAAAGTTTCCTTTCTCTTATTTGGAGAGTTTACCAAGATCAGGATCACCAGATTTTTTTTTTTAATAATTTTTATTTATTTATGTATGCAAGAACTGGGTTGTAGGCCAGTGGTGTGGGCGGTGAGAGGATTCACCAGAGACAGAATGAGGAGCAAAACAGGAGAGGATCACCAGACTTAGCAAATAAAAAATATATATAGGGCAGCTAGTTAAATTTGAATTTCAGATAAATGACAAATGAGTACTTTTAGTAGAAGTATATCCCAAATACTTAATGGACTGTACTTATGTGTTTTTTTTAATTCACTTGTTGTTTACCTGAAATTTAAATTTAACTGGAAACCTTGTATTTTATCTCGCATCTTATCATGATCCTATTATGTTTAATGGTCTAAGGTAATTCTAATATGTCAAGTTATAGTTGGGGTAAAATACACTGTAAGGTATGCTTTTAAGAATTAAATAGACATTGTTTCAAATTCCTGCTCCTCCAGCCATTGTGTAATGGTAGATAATCTCTCTGGACCTCATTCCATCTATAAAATGAATCAAATAATATCTTCTATTTAAGGTTTTGTGGAAAATTAAAGGGGA
Source organism: Condylura cristata (assembly GCF_000260355.1). Classification (NCBI taxonomy): domain Eukaryota; kingdom Metazoa; phylum Chordata; class Mammalia; order Eulipotyphla; family Talpidae; genus Condylura; species Condylura cristata. The sequence continues at coordinate 11,673,541 of NW_004567137.1, forward strand.
TAATATGCACAGATTGGCGCAAAGGGTTCAAAAAAGACTGTAAAAAGTATAAATACTAGACTTGGGGGTCAGGAAGACAAGTCTAGAGCCGTGGCACAGGTTCTCCTTGACTTCCTATACCCCCTTTTCTCAGCCAATTGCTGAAGAATCCTCGTCATACACAAGAGGTGACTGCCATCATCAAGAGGATTGCTGGACAATCCTCTATATCCCTCAAATACCTCAACTACTAACTCATTCCAGGTTTCAAAATAATGCCTTAAGAAACCTGCCTTGGAGGGCCCTCCCTGGTGGCACAACAAGTTAAAGCACAGCACTGTGAAGCTCCCTGCAGCCGCTTCAGCAGAGTTCCATCCCTGCCCAGGGAGGTGACCCACAATGGCACAGCAGACCTCTCCTGTCTGGCCCAGTGCTCCCTTCAGCAGATCCCCTAAGCAGTGTACTTAGTCGATCTGCCTGTTCTTCTCCCTGTTCTGTGTCTGGTGAGAGGATCCAGGGATCCTGCACCCTGCACCTCTGGCCTATACCCCAGTTTCGTATGCATAAATAAATAAATATTAAAAAAAAAAAAAGAAAAAGAAAAAGAAGCCTGCATTGGAGCACTTGACATCTCTAACAAACCCCAAAGAACATACAAGTTATACTTGAATTCTATCTTCCCTGAATTTCATTCCCCCTTTCCACCCTGTCATTTTCTTGCAAGTTTCTTTTGCACAATTAGATCATTTTGAACGTGCTCCTTTAGGCTTGTACAGAGTTTGTGTCTAATTTTAAACATGAGGCATTCTGTGAAAGAATTCTCTACAGAAAGAGCTGAATAACAGTTGTCTGTTTAATCCCTGGATATCAGGTCCATCGAGATTTGCACAGGGCGTGAGAATCGTGGCTGCATGCACTGTGTATTTCATGTGCAATATTTCATTTGTGAGTGCCTTCCATACCAGGCAAACCATGCCATGTTTCTGTCAAAGTTCTACCCTCTAGTTCCCCCAGAAAAACCCTTGGGAGGAATAGAACAAAAAAGACCATTTCCTGCCTTGGAAATCTGTCAGCCACAGATATCAGCAAAGGCTAAACATGTCCTGTCAAGGCTTTCCTAGGAATTCCGAGGGCAACCCTGAAGTTAAGTAATCTTGAATTCAGTATCTGACTTGATCTTTGCAATAAGAAGAGTTTCACATATTTGCCTCCAAAGGTGTCAAGTAATCCACTTCTCTGTGAGGCAAAAGACTTTCCTGTTCTTTAAGCAATGCTGGCTCCTTCCCTTTTTGAAAATGACAAAGTATCCTTCTATAAAAAGTAGAAGTATTTTTTAATTTCTATAATTAATTTAATTATAATATAATTTCTAAAATTATATTCTATAATTTCTGTAAGTAGAAAAGTAAGATTTCAAGGCATAGCGTTTTATTTCTGCTCTTTTTGTGGGGGGTGGGGGTGTTGACTGGGAACCAGGGCTAGTGTCACCTTAGACCCAAGGCAACAGAGCTTAGCTGTAGAAATCTACAAAGAAGGAACTACCATAAAATTCCAGCTAAGAAAAAGCAGTTTCAGAAGATTTTTTAGTCAGGCTCCCTGATGCTGCTCTTATCACCCCCGACATCTGTTATTTCTTTCTCAGTAAACGTGGAGAGAGACAATTCCATTTCTGATTGATTATGATGGCTGTTGGTACAAGGACACTCTTTCCTCCATTAATGGGGTTCAGTGTCACCCAGGGTCCTGCTAAGGCAGAGATAATAAGTAATTTGGAGAGCCAAGGAAGACCCAAACCAAGCTCATAAAAAAACAAAAACAAAATCCAGCAAGTACCTTGCTTCAGAATGGAACAAACAAACATTTTACCCTCAGAGGGAGAAGGTGAAGCCACCCGCGCTGCACTGCGGTCATTCCCATGCTCCCTCACCACTGGCTTTCTCCTCAGCCTACTCTCTCACGTCAGCCTCTCGGTGCTTGGGCCAAATTTTCAAGCACATCCTGGGAGTAAAGAACTGTTTGCTCTGTGGTCCTTCAGTGTCCAAGAACCCTCCTTTCCTGTTTGCTGTGAAGCCACAAAAAGGGAGGGTCAGTTTTGGGGTTCTTTTTAAATGAACTTAGTAATCAAGGTTTGTAGTGACCTTATAATAATCAAGTTCACTTACTAGCCTGTCTCATGGCACTATAAGGAAGTTTTGGGTATATTTTCTTCATGTTTTCACCCATTTCCATTTGCAGCCCCAGTAGAAGCTCACAGGTTCAGAATGTCCTTTTCCATTTCTTGTTTTAGATCTAGATTAACCCCCTCCCCACAAAATCCTGCAGTTATATCCTGTTTAAACTCACCGGAAGTTGAGAAATTTCAAAACACTCAAAAGCTGAGTGTTGCTCCTATAAGCTGTCCAGTTGCCTCTTCACAGTTGATGAATAAAGAAGCTTTGCATCCTGATTTCTCTCTGTAATACTCTTCGGTGATCTAATCTCACCATCATAAGCTGAGAGCACCAATGACGGTGCAAAGGAATTGGAAGAATATAGGGTGAGACTGGGACAGGCTTAGGAGTTTCCTAATAATGGAATATTCTTACCAAACAGATGTGAGCTCTCTCCTGTCAATATATAGGTATTGAATTCACACACACACAAAACAGGGATATCCAAGAGCAGATTTACAGTTTGTGATTTAAATATTTTGTCCTTCTCTCATTGAGATATCTTTACTCCCTCCATCCTTCTCCCAGTCTCTCTCTCTCTCATACACACATACACACACACACACACACACACACAGCATAACTCTTACAGGACTCTAGATTACTAGAAAGAAGAGAGTGAACCCCAGTGCCCCATGCTACGGTCAGATATTGGTCACATGAGCAGTGACATTGAGAAATAAACAATATCTTGTCAGCCAAGTATTGTGTATTTATTTCTTCTAAAATACAGAACCACAAATCAGGAATTACATAAAATTCAGTGATACCTGAGAGAGAAAAATCTCAAATGATAAATGGGAACTGTTAATGATGACATTTATTTGAGAACTGATTGCTGTATCATATATTAGAAAAGCTTCAAGGTCTCTGACACAGGCTACCTTATCTTTTGGGTACATTTCAATTGTATTGAGCTACTATTATTAAATTGTACATAATTTTATATATAAACTTTATATATAAATTTTATGGACATGACTTTAAGTGACCATAGCCCATATGCCAGTGTCACTAAACTCTTTTGACAAAATTCACATAGACAAAATAAGTGACCTATTCAAGACATATATAAAGGTAGTAATAGAGCCAGGAGGTAGGCTAAACCTTGGTCCATTGAACAATCAACTGTTGTTCTCCCACACAACAGCAAGGCAGACATGCACTCAGATACATGTGTTGGTGGCTCTCATGCCTTGCCAGTGAACTGCAGTGTGCTTTCCCTAAATTGTTACTTGTAGAGTATTGCACTCCATAAAGTTATAGAGAATGAAGGTCAATTTAACCTTCTGAGGCATAAAGAACCTTGACCTGAAACCCCAAGCAGATTACTTTGGCAGCTAAAGAGCTTAACGATTTTTTTGTATAAGCTTTCTCATAGTCTTTACTAAAATTAGGGGTGTTTTAAAGACAACAAATACCTTGCAGAGAATACACTGGATGGATCTTTCCATCCCTACCTCTGTGTCTCCATTACCATTTATACTTCTACACATTAGGTACATGCTTATCTGCTAGACCCTTACAAATTCTCCATTTCTTTGGTGGAAAACTCCATTTCATTAGGCAATGAAAAGACCAATGAGGTGAATGGTCTAAAATGTTGATACTCAAAAATATAACAGGAGGGCCTCACTGGTGGTGCAAGGGGTTAATTAAGTCTCAGCACTATGAAGCAATCAGCAGCAATCCTGGAGTTCAATGCTGGCCATGGAGGTGACCCACATGGCGCAGCAGACCTCTCCTGTCCTTCCAACTGCTCCCCTCAGCAGTGTATTTCAGTAGATCTGCCTCTTGTGCTCCCCATTCTGTCTCTGGTACACCCCCTATACTTCTGGCCTGTACCCTGTTCTTGTACGTATAAATAAATCTTTTTTTCAAAGTGTGTGTGTGTTTGTGTGTGTGTGTGTGTGTGTGTGTGTGTGTGTGTGAACAACATTAGTACCACCCACACTTGCTCTGACTGAATAGATGATCTCAGACCCGGGTCTAGACCTACTAAATCAGAATCTTCCTACTAACAAGGTACCACAATGATCTGCCTACACATTAATGTTGAGACTAATGTTCTAGACTAAGTGTAGGTATGGTTTACCACAGCTCTGCTATGTGAGAAGAGGGTCGCCTCTTAGAATTTCAAGTTCCTTACATGTAAAATCATGAAGATCTAACACTCTAAGATACACTATTATTCTCCATTCCAAGACTTTGAGAGAGCTAAATCCCATTCATCAGTAACAGAATTTGTAACCCAGTGATTCTCAGTGTGGGAATGGAGATCAAGAGGCTGCTATGTGATAATTCTTCTCCTTCTCAGGGAATCACAGGAAGAAGAGGTGAAAGGTCAAGCTTACAGTTTCAAAAAATTTTCCTAGAACAATTTGAATATGGTTCTCAGTGGGTGGGATTAGAAAATTCTTTAATTGCTTTTCTTTTTCTTTTTTTTTAATTATAATTTTTTTTAATCTTTAAAGATTTATTTGTGCATACAGAACTGGGGTACAGGCCAGAGGCTCAGGGGCGGTGAGAGGCTTCACCAGAGACAGAGTGGGGAGCAGAACAGGCAGATCGACGAAGTACATTGCTGAGGGGAGCAGCGGGCGGGTCAGGAGAGGTCTGCCTCGCCATGTGGTCACCTCCAGGGCAGGCAGGAATCCAACTCATGCGGAAGTAGCTTTAGCTTCTTAGTGCTGTGCTTTAACCCGCTGCACCACCAAGGAGGGCCGAATTATAATTTTTTAAAAAGATTTACATCTTTACTTTATGCATACAGAACAGAGATACAGGCCAGAGGTGTGGGGCTGGTGAGAGGATTCACCAGAGACAGAGTGGGGGAGCAGAACAGGCAGATTGACCAAGTACACTGCTAATGGGAGCAGTGGGTGAGACCAGAGAGGTCTTCTGCACCAGATGGATCACCTCCAGGGCCTGGGATTGAACTTGCACTGAACCCATTGTGGCTAGCTTGCAATGCTGTGTTTTAACCCGCTGGCCACCAGGCAGGGTCTGAACTGCTTTTCAAACTTACAAATCTATGTTCCATCTGGTTTGGGAGTAAGAGTAATATGTTTCCTTTACATTTGTGTGTGTGTGTGTGTGTGTGTTCTCAGAAGCCCACAGTGCATGTGTCAAAGTGCAAAGCTCAAGATGGAGATTCCGAATATGGGAGAGATGTGACTTTGAGGTGTGTCTTCCTATTCTTTCGTATCTTAAGAAACACTGAAGATCAGAGTCTTTGAGAGAATTTCAGACAGAAGAAAACCAGCAGGAAACTTGCTGGGGGGTGGGAACAGGAGGAAAATTACTGATAGAAGTGATGATACAGATGTATTATTAAGTGAGCAATCCCATGTCAAAAATTTCTATACTGTTTGATTTCATTTATGATACTCTGAAAAAGGAAAAACTATAGGATTGCCTATAAATTCAATTGTTGTCAGAAGGAGTGTGGCAAGGGATTGAGAGGTGATAGAGCCAAGATACCAAATCAACTTGGTATTTTGATTGCCGTGGCAGATATACAACTCTTTGTATCTGTCAGAACTCGCAGAATCATACATTACTTTAATTCAAATTTTGAAACAGACATCATACAATGTATTCTTTTAATCTGTGCTCCCAGCCCTATTTCCCCTGGCTCTGGATTTTTCCTAAAAGAGAGGGAAATATTACTCGTATTTCAAGACAAGAAATATCCAAGACAAGAAGTAAAGGATAGGTACTAAGTAGAAAATAAGTAAAATTTTCAGCACTTCTAAGTGCTTCTAAGTGTTTAATATACTAGAGAGTAGGAAGACACACATCGACGTCACATCTCCCCACTTCTGGAATCTCCCAAACTTGAACTTCACACTTTGACTCTTGCACAGAGGACTTCTGAGAAACATACAAGGCTGGTTCCTACTTGACATGTTACCATGTTTATGATTTCCCCAGAACAACATGGTTTGCCTGAAAAAAAAGCTACCTATTACTTAAAAATACAATACTTTCTTTTAGGAAACAGGTAAGAGGAAACAGTTCCTGTATTTATGAAGCTGATTTTTTTTAACCAAAACCAGATAAAGACAGTAAAAAGGAAAAAATAAACAGTATCTATCATCAATTTAGATATAAAAATTCTTAGATCTACAAAGTATTAGCAAATTAAGTACAACAATATATAAAAATAATATACCATGACCAAGTGGTATTTATTCCATATATGTAAAGCCTGTTTGGTAATCAAAACTCAATTGAATGTAATGCTCTATATCAAATATCTAAAAAAGGAAAATTATATGATCATATCAATTAACAAAGGAAAACCATTTCAGAAAATTCAGCATCTACTCATGACAAAAACAATCTCTCAATAAGCTAGACATAGAGGGGAACTCATAAAGAGCAGTGAAAAAAGTTCTCCAGTTAATATCATACCTAATTGTGAAAGATTTCAGTCTTCAGTCTATTGCCTACTTTCTAAGAGCAGTAACAAGACAAGGAGGTCTATTTTCATCACTCCTATTCAACATGGTGCTGGAAGTACTGGTCGATCACTCAGGCATGAAAAAATAGAATGAAAATGAAACAAGACTTTGTATTCATAAGTAATATGAGTGTCTACACAAAAAATCCAAAGGAATCTGTATTTTAAAATGTCCCTACAACTAATAATTGAGCTCAGCATGGTTGAAGACTATAAGATCAGCACATAAAAATCAAATGCATTCATGCATAGCAATTAATAAGTGGAAACTGAAATTTAAAATGTACTTTGAAAATCTAACAAAATGTATAGGGTTATTATGATAAAAAAATTACAAAATGCTAATTAATGAAATCAAAGACATAAGTAGCTGGAAAATCAATGTGCTTATGGTTTGGAAGATTTAACACAGTAAAGATACCAATTCTCTTTAAATTGATCTATCTTTATCACAATTCTTATAAAAAATTCCAGCAAGGTTTTCTGTAGGGATAGATAAGTTTATTTAAAATTCATATGGCAGCAGAAAACCTTAAAAAGAAAAGGCTTTTCCTAAAGTTAAAGCTCACTATTTAGCTACAGTAGCCAAGACATTTAGGTGTTAACAGAAGGATAAACACACCAATAAACATATTAAGGAACTCAGATACAGACCCACATGAACATGGCCAAGGTGCAAAGGAAATTCAGTAAAGAATTAGAATGAATATGTGAAAATGGTGTGAAAACAAGAAATGTTATGAATGGACTTTATAAACAGACAAAAATAACCTAAGCCTTAACCTAAACCTCACACATTTTGAGTCTAAAACTTATACCTTGTATAAAAATAGACTCATTTTGAGTCTAAAATTTATACCTTGTATAAAAAGACTCAAAATGTATCACAGACTTAAGTGTAAAAAAAATCAAAACACATTTTGAAAAACAATAAAAGAAAGAGGTCTTAAACTTGTTAGCAAAACTACTGGCCATAATAAAAGAAAATGATATAATTGATTTAATCAAAACTTTAAAGATTTGCTCTAAGAGAATGAAGAGAGAAATCACATACCAGAAGAAAATATTTGTAAATAACATACAAAAAAAAATTTGTATCTAGAATATATAAAGAAATCCCAAAATTCAATAATGAAAAGACAATCCAATTACAAGATGGATTTAAAAAGATGTATAAATATTTCGGGCCCTCCCTAGTGGCACAGCAGGTTAAAGCACTGCACTAAGAAGCTTAAGCCACTTCCGCATGAGTTCCATCCCCGCCTGCCCCTGAGGAGATCCACATGGTGAGGCAGACCTCTCCTGACCCGCCCAATGCTCCCCTCAGCACTATATTTCGTTGATCTGCCTGTTCTGTTCCCCTCTCTGTCTCTGGTGAATCCTCTCACCCTGCGCATCTCTGGCCTGTACTCCAGTTCTGTATGAATAAATAAATAAATCTTTAAAAAAATTTTTAAAAAGATGTATAAATATTTCACTAAAGAGGATATACTGTTGGCAAACAAGCCCATGAAAAAATGTTCCCCACAATCATTCATTAAAAGCACAGTTAAGGAGGGCTCTACTTCCTGGTGCAACGGGTTAAAGCACTGCATTATGAAGCTCTCTGCTGCTACTGCAGAACAAGTTCAATACCCCACCAGGGAGTTGACCCACATGGCGTGACAGACCTCTCCTGACCCACCTGCTGCTTCCTCAGCAGTGCATTTCAGTAGATCTGCCTGTTGTGCTCCCCACTCTGTCTCTGATGAATCCTCTTGTTGCAGAGAATAACTCTTGAATGGAACCTGCTTCTCCAGTCAGGGAGTAGGCAACTGGCATGGAGGGAGCAAAGGCTGAGCGCTAGGAGATGAATTTGGAGTGGTACAAGGACCAAATCATGAGTGTGTTAGTTACCAGTAACAGTATAAAAAGTACCCCCAAATTTGTCCACTTATAACCACCAGCATTTGTGATTACGCACATTTTCAGAAGGTCTATCCAGGAGTAGCTTAACTGGTTAGTTTCTGCTCAGATTCCTTTGGAGGCTTTAGTCAATCTGTTGGGGGACAGATCTGGGGCTACAGGGTTCATGATCAACACAGTTCACTTGTGTGGTTGTTGGCAGAAAGCCTCAGTTCCTTATCATTCAGATCACTCCTAGGGGACTCAGGGTTCTCAAAACATGGCACCTAACTTCCCACAAAAGAAAAGGTACCTCAGAAATAATATGGCATCACTTCTGCCACATTGCACTTTTCACACAAACCAACTTCATGACTGCGATAAGGATAGACTAGCAGGATCATTGAGGTCTGTCTTGAAGGCTGGTTACCAGCGTGAGCATAATTGCAGGCTTATAAACAGGTGAACATTCCCTGGAGTTTGAGGTGGAAGGAATGAAGTGTTCATGAGTGTGAGAAGAATAGAGAGTAAAACAGGCTATCACAGAAGTGGAAAACATATAGGTCCAGTGAGAAATGATGACGGTAGGAGTAGGGAGTTAGCAGAGATGTAAATGAGAAGTAATCAATAGGCTATAAAAAGTAGAGCGTTCATAAAACAGTATTTTCCCATGTTTGGTCAACTTCTCTTTCTGGGTGGTCTCATTTATTTATGACTTAAGCCAGCATTTTCTCAACCCTCACAACTTATACCAGTTTTAAAAATAAAGTTTCCTGATTCCAACTCCAAAAAGTCTGATATAATAGGTCTGGAGCCGGGCCTAAGAATTAGCATTTCATTTTTTTTTAACGATTTAATTACTTATGCATACAGAACTGGGGTGTAGGCTAGAGGTGCAGGGCAGTGAAAGGATTCACCAGAGACAGAGTGGGGAGCAGAACAGGCAGATTGACAAAGTAAAGTACACTGCTGAAGGGAGCAGCAGAAGAGACGGAGAGGTCTGTTGCGCCATGTGGGTCACGCCAGGGGCTGGGGGGTCAAATGGGGTCAAATGTGGCTACTTGCAGTGCTACATCCTAACCCGTAGCGCCACCAGGGAGGGCCTAGAATTAGCATTTTACAAAGTCCTGAATGATGTTAATCTGCCAGTCCCTGCTTCACCCTTTGAGTGACCTTGCTTGTTTTTTTCATTTTTTATTGAAGCAATATTAGTTTATAACTTTATATTGGTTACAGGTGTACATCAGAATAGTTCACCTTCGCATATGCCACATTATGATCCTCCCAAAGGAGGATCCAACCAACACCATGCAGTTGACTCCCTTTGCCCAATGTTCCTCATAGTGCCCACCATTTTGTTCTCATAATCTAAGTGTTTTTGTTTTGTTTTTTCCCCATAACTTTCACACATATAGCTTTACATTCCAATCTCTGTATGTACTAAAAGGATCACCACAGAAAGTCTAGTTTCTATCCACCACCTTATGCAGTTGATCCCTATTACTCAATTTGACCCACTCCAATTCCCTTTCTGGTAACCACATTCTGGATGTCCACTGTGACTTAGACTCTGGCTCCCTCAACGCATCTCTTATCCTTACATACTGTGCAGTGCAGCCCAAACAACCTTGAATGACATCCTTACAATTTCTGCACCTATCACCCTGTCTAGGGTTCCTTGCTTTTATTCATGCTTCCCCTCCACCTCAGATACCTTCTTCACTGCCATCCCATTCCAACTACCCAACGCTAACTATCCTTTGAGACTAAACCCTGCAGCCATTACCCCACGTAGTTCCTTTAAGTCCTTACTTACCAGACTCTTCACAACCCACATTTATTTCTTTTCCTAAGCTCACAGTTTTAAATATTTTATTTCTATCTTTGTATCAATAGCAACTTAAGTCCAAACAAAGCCTTTTCTCATGCATTTTATATTTGGGTAGAGAATTAATTCTAATATCCAGAATGAATCACTTAACAATACAAGGCACTGTTCACTAAAGTATTAAATTCTGTTGCATAAATAATGCATGCTCTAAATGTTCAGAAAATAAAAAGACACATACATAAAGATTTCAGGGGTGAAAAGCTTCCAAGAAGGAGAAGGTAATATTTAAGATATAGGTAGGTGACTGGGAGCATTCTGATGAAACTGACTCCTAGTCATTCCAATATTTGCTCTTTATTAATAAGGATCAAAATGTAATATGGACACGATGTTGCTGGTACTGGTGTCCTTAACCTAGACCACTTATTTATTGAGCACTCACTCTGAGCTAGGAGCTCTGCCCGTGTTTTCTCATCCTTGCCCAGCAATTCTGAAGGCTGATATTATCCCTCTTGCACACGTGAGAAAACGAACTCTCAGAGAAATAAAACCATTGGCACAGACACACAGACAGAAAGTCATAGCACCAGGATATCCACCAGAAGTTCATTTCTTCCTCACCTCAGGCTACCATTTGTGCTACATGGATGCCTTTCAAAAGAGGCAGCTTTCAGGGAAGAAAGTCTTTTCTGAAAGTATATTGTCTTGACTTGCAGCCTCCAAGAAACAGTATGCAAAAAGAGGAAGTTTCATCACGTAACAGTCACTTTTGTTTCTGGCAAAGTTGCTACCCTATAGATTTATATTTGCCTCGAATACCATCAGTATATCCTTCTAACAAATAGGAAAGGCAGGAAAATACCTCAGAACTTGATCACTTTTTTTTCTGGTTTCCAAATTCTGGTGACTTCATTTGCATTACAGGGCTAAGGCCCTTGGAGTAAGAGCATTCTTATTACCAGAACAGGCATTTTCTTACATTGGGTAGGTTAGATGCAGAGAAGGGAGCCCTCATTAATAGCGAGGGCTAGAAGCAGAGATCTGTTGCATTTGTCCTCTTCAAGGAATCTCAATCTTCTCTTTTCCTAACTGGTAAATACATGCAATAAGCTACAAGAGAAGAATTAAGAAAAGATAGTATTGGGTTATATTATTTTAACATTAGTCTTTTTTCTCAAACCTCCATCTCCTTGATCAGGTCAGTTTCACTAAGGGTAACATATTACCAGTGGCATCAAGGAACATAATGAAGTAAATAAAACACAGTCATCTCGGTAACAACAAAGTCAATGTCAGTGTCTACAAATGCATTTGCTTGATTTGTGGGCCCTAAAGATAATGAAACAGTATAAATACTGAATATTGAAATATGAGTATAAATAAGCATTTATTATTGGCATCCGCTATGAAAATGTATAGAAGAAGTATGATTTAGGGACTTAAAATTGTTTCCTCAAATGGTTACATATGTCCTCTGTAACTTGTTTCCATTTCAATTACTTCACAACCTATTTCCTCAAATATGGTACAAAGTCAATTTTAGCACTTGTTAAATTGTCACAAATTCTGAGCTAGAAGACTATGCATTAATGAAGTTTTACATTATTTTGTAATCTGTATTCTTAGATTTAATCAAAAATAGTGCTGCAGGTTTTTTTAAAAAAGAAAAGTTAGTGAAAACAACATTTGATTATTTGTGTTGTAATACAAAGCAACATCTCGAAATTATAACCAAAAATCTCCAAAAGTCTGTTTAAGGACAAATTTTTAAATTTAGGGCCAAGAATCTGCAGTTGGCATTATGCTTTCTTAGCACTCTGCATTCACTGCCAGCAAACTCAACATATCTGGCTGATAAAGAAGCTGGCAGAGACCCCACAGGAAAAGAAGTTAGTGATGCAATGTAAAGCTTATGGGAATTGATTGCCACTGGTTTTAGGCTACTAGCCTCAGCTTATACGCAGAAATTACTTGATTTTTCAGACCTATCTGCACAATTTTCCTAATATTCACGGCTGTAGAATGCACATGTTTGCATGAATACTCATGCATGTCCATGTTCAGTTGGACAGTCATGCTCCCTCCCACATGTGCCATGAATTGGCAAGGTTACTGCTCAGAGTCGCTGATCAGAGCTATGCAGTGCAAAGGAACAGGATTTGAGACAGCCCAGGGTTTCCTTTTCTAGTAGGTTTAAAATATTTTTTTTTCTCACTAACTTCCTTCCTGTTCTAACTGCCAGTACTCAGAAGTCACAGTTGAGAGAAGACAGAGGCACCCCGGACAGACTGAACTACTGAATGTAAGTTGAAAAACCTGGGGCTGGGGAGGCTACAGGTGAGCACAGAAAAATATAGGAAATGTCTGCACTAGGCTACAATCCTCTGGTTAGATTTTTTGGAGGGACAGTTACTCTTTGACAAAGTTTATGGTAAGAAAGTAATAAAGCTGCTGGAACAGTTCTGCATGTAAGGGGAAGTCAGAGCAGGGAATGGAAGCAATGACTCAGGGGAGGCAGACTAGTGAGGGAAGGGCGCCTGGGAGAGGGGCTTTGAGTATAGACCATGGGGAGTGCCCCAGGGGTCTCCTTGAGGCAACAGCAGGCATCTGACAAAGCTCAGAAGCAAAAAGACTGTAGATACTAACTGATATGTGAGGCCTTGGTACATGGTGGGTTGGTGCTGGGGTGGAGATATGTGGTTTCCTGTTTTTTAAGTTGATTTTAAGAGACTGGTTGAAATGAAGAAAAAAAAAAGTTCAAAGCTGTCAAACTTGAAACTGTTTTCCTCTAAGGAGTCTTCTAGTGATATAAGAAAAGTGCCTGGTAAAAGCCTCTCTCGGAGTACAATGGGATTTAGCTCTCAAGGAGAATTGTAGTAGATCATTCTATTTCTCACCAGTTGCACAGTGATAGAATTTCTACCGATAACAAAAACCAGATATTAAATTCCTGCAATGAGACTGGCAGAAAGATGTCTGCTGTTGACTCCAAAGTACAGTTCTTTATATCCAAAAATAATTCTTTACACCCAAAAACAAACACAGATGATCTGAAAAGTCTATTAAGAGATTGGGTCTAGAAAAAAAACGAATGGGCCCAGCTAGGACCCTTGGTCAGTGGGCCAAGTTCTAAATGTGGAAATGCCAGGTTCTCAATTTGGTTGCCATTAGAAAGGCACCAGGTTTGATCTGCAATCATTTCTTTCCTTTGTGTGAATGTGTCAGTCAGTGTGTCTTACAATTTATAGTCTATGATTAAGTTGTACACCTAGGATAACTTTTGGTATGGGTCTGATAACCCCATTCAAAGGTGGGGGGGGGCAGGTATACTGCCTTCCCATGACAGTTCCTTCATATAGAGCCCCTGAGCCGTCTAAACCAGGCACAGCTGTGGGACTCTCCCTGCAGAAATAATCAACTCAAGGAAATCAAGGGGTCTGTGTTGATCCTGGATGTATGTGTGGTTGGGAGGGGTAGTCGGTCATAGGCAGGCATTATTCCTCTTCGCTATTGCTTTGTTTTATAAATTTATGATACAGTAGACTGCCCAAATCCAGATATGAGACAGCATAACAGCATGGTCATCTTACTTTCCTGTGGTATGTGTGAAATTTTGAAGGGGCAATCGGATCTCTATCCATGCTACCCAAATTCAGCACTAGTAAACTTGCCATGCTACAGAGGAACTGACGGGCATCTTGTAAGCACTTAGAATCTGATCCTTCCTTGTTTGGCAAAGCATGAGTTAGTCCCTAGGGAGGCAGTTCCAAGGAGCATTTAGCTTCTGTTTTCTGTGAAAAGGCACAGCAAAGTCATTCTGACTGAAAGACAAGTGTCTGAGCCAATTTATGGGAATACAATGCATGACAAACTTCAGCAGGAAGAGAAAGACTAAAGGGGGTTAAAAATTCAGAGAACATAACCACATCTGTTGATGCCTTCTTTGTGTCAGTGGGGTTAGACACTCAATTTGAACCCTGAGCAGACCCAGTGGGGATACATGACTTGACTGAAGAAACTTTCAGATTTGAACCCTGAGAGGATACAGGGAGGCTCAGAATTGTCACTTGAGTTAACTGAAGTCACATACCAGTACAAATGGGACCCAATAGCTACAGAGCCTTAGAATGACATTTAAAACATAATGTCCCCTTCTTTAATCCTACATTCTCAGGACCTTATTCCTGGGGCAGTATTATTGCCAACTGAAATCCTGAATTAGAATGCAGATTGGCACACCCAGAGATGGACCTCATGTTGCTCACAGAACTTCAACATTTGTCCATCCAATAAATAATTTCTGAGTCACTTAGTGCTGGTCCAGACATCCTGGTGCCCATAGCCAGAGCTGGTAAAAAATTCACTTGGCTTTTTTAAAGGGACTGATAGTTAAGCACAAGAAGTCAGCATAAAAAATTGCCTTTAATTTTGACTAACTTTTCATGCTTAATTTAAACCTTTTGTGACTGACTTGAGTTATTCCAGTAGTCTTTTATCTAAAACTGGCTTCTTTCGTGCCATTTGTTCAGACTTATTTTAAATAAATATTTATGCAATACCTAGCACAGTGGCTTCTCACATTATACTGTCTGAAAGCTGAGTGGATAGGTTGAGTTCTTTCTCCTCTACATGTGAATCTGGGTTAGTACCATGTACTAAGAATGCACAGGCAGGAAATGCTGTATCATTTCTACCACCAATAACACTTGAAGAAG
The DNA here is from genome assembly GCF_000260355.1 of Condylura cristata. Taxonomy (NCBI): domain Eukaryota; kingdom Metazoa; phylum Chordata; class Mammalia; order Eulipotyphla; family Talpidae; genus Condylura; species Condylura cristata. Next base: position 11,688,628 of record NW_004567137.1, read on the forward strand.
TGTGCTCCTTATCATTTGTCTGCTCCTTTGAATATATTTTAATGTATTCATTAAACAAATGTAACAAGATAGTCATCTCCAGCACAGGTTGGTTTATCTCATCAAGCTTTTCAGACATTCTTCTCAGGGACCGAGGGGGTAGAGAAGAAGCCCCAACTATTCCATGTTGCTCAGAAACATTGAGACACCAAGGAGAACTCCAGAACCAGGGCAGCTCTGGTGTCCCCAGTGACAAAGTTGGATTTTCCCAAGTCACTGGGCAGGTTGCAGGCCCAATTCCTTGACCAGCTCAGAAGTGATGGCAGTTCCTTTAGAAATGGCCCCAACTCTTCCTTGCAGAGCCTTGAACAGCAGCTCTTGATTTGGGGGAAGTAGGGTGGGTCCAGCTCTGTGGGAAGGAGAGAGATAAGGCTGACAGAAGGCTGCTGTTTTCACAGGTACTTCTCTGATGGAAATTCCCTACTTCTGGTACTTCCTCATTTTTCTCTCTGCCATTCTGGCCTCTATCTTCTGTTTATGGTTTGTGGTCTGTGCAACAAGATGCATGATCTGGCAGATACCAGCTTTGGGAAATGAGTTAAGTCTCCATAGTATTTTGCAGCAAAGCCAGTGGGAATTCTCTCAATTAGCTATGCCTCTATCTCCATCATTTCTCATCATTCACAGAGTGACCTCTGGCTTTAATTATGAAAGGAAGCAAAATAAATAGCATCTAAAATTAAATTGCTCATGTGGAAGTTTTTTTTTTTAAATATGATAGTTACAGTTCCATTCTAAGATTGATTCAGTTAATAAACATTCCTTACAATTCCCAGAACTTCTTGTCTCTTCTCTGCATCTCAAAGAAACAAAATCTATTTTTAAGGAGTGGACACTTTTTTTGTTTGTTTGTTTTTCTTTTTTTAAAGTACACTGTCAACACTGCAGAGTAAAGAGAGAGTACTTGGTGCCTGGACAACCAGTCACCTTGTTTCACTGGAGCTCTGCGATAAAACAGGCAGCATGGCAGGGAAGGGAAAAAAAGGGAAGGAAGGAGGGCTATCAAACACCTGCTGTGGACCAATGCAGTCCTATCAGGGGAACTTTGCACATTTTCTCCACTTTTCAACCCAAGAAGAAATATTATTCCCACTCTCCTGGTGGCAAATTTTGGTCTCCATGAAGTTGCCTGAATCCTATTTGTAAGTCAGTCACAGAGTCAAGTTTTCAATCCCCTCACTTGATCCCAGTCTCTACAGACATGAAGGTGTCTACCTTTCTCAGAAGGTGACTCCTTTAAAACCCAACAAAGCAGACAAGTATGCTCTCTCCTGAGGCTACTGTAAATTCTGGATTTTGTTTTCAGTGTGTTGGAAATGTCACTGAATTTGCACCAGTTTGAAAAACACCAAGTGTGTGCTGGGTCATATTCATGTCATGAGTATACATTCTAGTTTAATGGTCTTTTAATTGTGCATGAGGAGGTTAAATTCCCATCTGAGCACATGTACTGCTTGACATCATTCCAATGAACAGCAAACATGGGGATATGAGGGTTCCACTGTGAAAATTCATCTGTGTAGGCAACTGTGAAGCAGGAAGTAGAGATAATGAGTGCCACATGTGCCTGAAAAACAGCTATATGTGCTTGTGTCCTGAAAAAAGCCCACATTAGCCTCATAAAACATAGAATTGTTGACTCTACATTTCACTTTTTCTGTGTAAAGAACCAGAGTTAAGAACAATATACGAAGAAGCAAATAATATACAAAGAACAATATATGAAGAAGCAAACAACTCGGCCCTGGTCCCTGCCGAACAATCAGCTAGCTCAGAGGAAGGTGAAAAAAGTCAACCAGAATGCTCTTGGTGGCTGGGTTCTTCCTCCTCACCCTCCACTTCCTCTTTTGCTTTCATACTTCACAGTCTTCTTTATATTAAGGAGTGCTGGAGTCATTCCTTGAGGAGGGGCAACAGAGCTCTCCTAATGTAACCATTTCATTTTGCAGAGGACGAAAATGGAACACAGGCTCTGTGACCTGGGCAAGGGAATGGGGCAGAGTTGCACTAAAACCCTTCTTATATGACACACATGATGCGTCCTTGCTTTGTCGAAGTTGTCCCTACAGAGTTTGCAAAGAAGCATTTACCTGTTTGTGGCCCTGAGGGAGATTTCCAAGATGAATGGTGTGCCACTTCTTAACAAGAGCTACTTGTAGTAGCTACAAGAGTTACTTGTAGTAACTACAAGTCAGACAATCTTAGACATTAACTATGGCCCTTACCCAACTTGTCTTCTCAGGCAAGTTTCTTACATGAGCTTGTTTCCTGATCTGTAGAAAAGGATGATGATAATGCTCACACTTAAGGTAAACAAAGACTAAATAAGACAATCCTCAGGCAAGCACTTAGCAGTCATGTATGATAACAATCGTAATTACAATCATCAATAATAAAACCAGTTTTTTTAGAAGATGAGATTAGAAAATAGTCTGTAGGATTTCATAAAACATTTTTTTTTCTTATTTTAGCAATCACACATAGAATGGAAGACTAAAAAGAGAGAACTGATATTTGTTGTTCATCATAGGCATAGAGTTTGGGAAATCATTGTTAAGCCATAGAAATCATTCATTGAATCATTCAGAAATTCTATCAGCCAGGACTATGAGAAAATCTGTGATTAAATATAAAATTAGAAACAGCATCTTTGGGGAATTCTCATAAATTAGAAATAAAACAGAAATATCTCCTACATACACAGATGAAATAAAATAATGGGATGCCTACAATTTAGCTGACATATAGCCACAGGTCAGGAGAAAAGTGCAGAAAATCTTTGTAAAAGAAAGCACCCAGAGGTGGTCTACTCTAACCACCCTCACCCCAATCTCCCAGAAGAAAGTAAGTTCCACAGTGTTGAAAATCATTTGCTCAGAGGGTCACAGAGAACGAAGTCAGAACCAAAATCTATGTGTAATGGGGCCTAGACCAGAGAAGCAAGATATATCCAAAATCAGGCAGACTGACCAAGAACTTTTCTAAATAAATGCTCCTGTAGCTTTGTACCTCTGCCTAGTGGCCACTGCCCCTTGGACATAAATGTTACCTGATGTCTCCTCCTACTTCTAAGTAGCCAGCTTTTTGGGTTCGTAGACATGATCTTTAGCTTGATGCCAAGTTGTTCCGTTGATCCAGCCAGGCCTAAGAGAGAAGCACACTTCCTTTGTGGCAACCGATTCTGCTACACGTTATGGCTTCAAGGTTATAGTCCTGATCTTGGGCTCCAAAAACATCTACGACGGACTCCAGGGATCCACAAAACCTCGGATTTCATGAACAATTTCATGGTCTTATTCCTCTATACCTTTTGTAAAGATTATGACTTTCATTCAGTTTTTTTCAGACCTGGAAAATATAACAAGATCCAGCCATTCAACCAGCTGGATCCATCTTCCAATTCTTTCTCCACTTTGAAAAGGAAATTAAACATCACTATATTAAAGCACAGTATCCCAGAAGCAACTATTTATTCAGCTTTCATGTTTTCTATTCAGTTTTACAGAATGTACTGGTTTGGGGTCACCTGACCTTATACCTCTTTTTCTAACATTAAATAATTATATCAAACTATTTAAATATGGTCCTGAATTTCCTCCTCCTGATTGCAATGATTTCATATAGTAACTCCATACTGTCCTCTACATTTCAGGGTCTTTAAATACATTTGTGTCTCATTTTTATGCAACTATTATCAGATCTATATACAGTGAATCTAGGAAATTTAGAACTGATAACGGTTTTAGATTACTCAGATTTTCATAGTAATGTTGGTGGATTGACCACACAGAAGTGAGCAAATCTAGTTCTAAGCCAGATACCTTTCTCTTTCTCTACTCAGAATAGAGATTTGAGGATGCAGTTACAGTTCTCTGCAGGTTACTGAAATCATTTTTAACTAATTGCAATTGAATGAGATGTCCTTATGTGATGGTTAGACATCAAACAGATGCCAAATTAGAACCAATTTATTCAGAAAGGCCTGCCCCAGGAGCCTGAGATGACCTCATCTGTAAATAGCCTATCCCTGGGTTTCTGATGTGACCTGCGTATCTGGTCAGGCTTCTAAGTGTCACCAGAGAACCTGTCTGATCTGATTAGTGTCATCTGCCTTTTAATGACAGACCTTAAACTGTCCAGCTACGACCTCTACCCATGGCATCCTTCATTCTTTATCCAACCAGTTAATTCACTTTCACAGTGATATTTGGATTAGTCATGGTGTTTATTGTCCTATTCTCTAGAAGCTCAGATCTGAGTGGTGCCGGGTCTTCAGCTGAAGCAGGGGTTGCCATAGGGACGGACCTGCATGTTTCCTTCCTGTACAGGAAGTGGATGTGGGCATTGCAGTGCTGATCAGCGGTCATCATGTCTGACTTGTTATTTAGGTGAGAACTGAGGAGCCAAGGGAAATCATTTATGAAAATGCTTTTGTTTGGCTTCATTTCCAAATATTTCTCTTCCTGTTACCACTGAGAGTGACACTGAAACCCCAGAGGCACAAATGATTTAGGCCAGAGATAATGTCATTCCCAATGGACTTCATAGAGGTTGAGAGTCACTCAGGATGGGATGTGACAGATACTGCCTTACAAAAGTTTAAGTAAAATTATTCACACTTAAGGGCTACTAAGCAATGAGTAGCCCTTTATCCATGGGCAGGTAGCAGGTTAACCTTGGGGGAGAAAGAGAAGATACGAGGAAATAATTGCCTTGTCCAAAGACCCTTGTTTCCACATAGGTGCACTGCTGCCAGGCATAGCTTCTAATATTCTTCCAGTAGAGATTTCTTCCTCTTTATTGTATCACATCCAGCTATGTGAATTTGAGTAATTCTCTTAACCTCTTTGAATGTCCATTTATCAGTGAGCAACTGAGGGATTGGAAGATGCCACCTCCAAGTTTCTTTTAGCTCTGAAAAGATCTACACACATGCCCAACAGAATAATTTTTAAAATCTGCTTTCCAGTCAGTAGCCCTTAAGTGTAAATGATTTCACTAGGTCCTCCCCCCACCCCAATGTTTTAACACAAAACAAGTTAATGCGCATGATGATGAAAGCAGACAGACTCCAGAGTATGCTCAGAAGTATCAAGTCACTGGAAATCTGATTAGGCAAGGAGGTACTAAAAGGGAAATGGGGAGATAAATGGAAGGGTAGCAAAGATGTACTGGTACTTACAATTTGGCATAAAGGAATTTAAAGAGTGCTTTGCTATTTTGTTCATTCATTACAAAGGAACAAATGTTTGTAGCAAAGTCCTGACTATCTATGTGTTATGCTAAATTCAAGAGAAACACAGAAGCTACTATCTACCCTCAAGAAATTGTTAGCAACATTGACTGGAATCATTTAGACCCCTCAGATAGGGGCCACAACTTCTCATGAGTTGCCCATGAGGTTTTTTACAGGTTGAGAGAAAGATTGAAGAAAATGTCACCTATCTTTGGCAAGAATTTGCCTCTGAAAGCCATCAGACTTAGAATTGTACATAAGAGTTTTGACACTTGTAAGGTGGGACAGATTTGGAGGACTATGGCAATTTCTAATACTATTTGAACTAGGTTTAGTTATTCATATGCACTGAGACACTGTGTTGCTAGTATTGACCAGCATTTCTTCTGGGTGCTCTTTCTGGGGGTGGCGGAGGACCGGAATTCAGACCCATCAAGGACTAATGTGCTAATCCTCCACAAGGGTGATGATGTTGTGAGTATGGTGGTGAGTTTGAGCGTGGTATCTGGTGATTCCCTCTGTGTTTCCACTGTTCTAAGGGGGTTGGGGAGGGGCCAGTGGTGAGATTCCTAGCTTGTGATTGTGATTGGGGGATGCATGTTCTTGTTGGTAGGGGTGGTCCCTCTGTTTTGTTAGGGGGCTTTGTGCTCCTGTTGGCAGTGGCCCCACCCCTGGCCTAGTTTCCAATTCTGATGAGGTAATATGTGCTAGTAGTGACCACTCTGCCACTGCCCAGCTTCTAGTTATGACTAGTGTGCAGCCCATTACCACAGGGGATCCCTGCCTGTTCCAGTGAGCTGCAGCCTTTCTTGTTACCACCAGGAGCTATCACACCCCACCAGACCCCAAAGGTTCTGAGGAGCGAAAGCCAAGTCTCCCTGTTCAGGGCAGAGTTCTGTCTGTTTTCAGCAGCAGAGGTTCCCCTGGCCAAGGCTAATGTCCAGTATTGGACACTGGGTGCCACTCCCTACTGCCATCCTGCCTTTGGCTGTCAGAGGGCCAGGTGATCCCACAGGCTGCGGCCAGGACCCTGCTCTACCCCCAACAGGGGCAAGAAGACTGAGTCTTACCCTCCCCACAGGTCTCACCCTGGGGATCTGTAGTTGTTATACTCCTCTCCACGCAAATCAGCCTGCTGAGCTTTGTTTCTCCTTCTGTGGTTTTCAGATGTTTCAGCTTTTCTCAGCTTTCAGTTTTTCTCCTCCTTAGTCAGGTGTTTTAGGTTTGTAGGTGGGGGAGGGGGACGGGTTCCTAGTCTATATTGCCCACTAGTTTCTTCTTCCCTTGCTTTCAGCTTTCTCCTGCTTCCCCTGGGTTGCCAATCCTGTTCAAAATGTCTGAGTCTTGGCTGGAGTTTGCTGCAATTTCTTTCTTAGTTACTAGATCAAAGAGAGAATTTAATCCCAGAGACTCTTCGTGGCCATGATGATTAGTCTATTTATTCATTATTCAGGTCTTTTTTGCTTTTTCTTCACTGAGAGCATATTATTCACGAATGAATTATTTCTTCCTTTTCAGTCTACTCAACGAATAAGAAATATTCATCATTAATCAAACTAATTGAAAAGATGAAGTAAAGAAAACAAAAAGAAATACTAATCATACAACAATGAAATCTAGGCAGGTCAAAGAAAATACTGGAATATATTATATTCTTATTTCATGAAAAACTATAATGAAGTTGCATCCGGGGGAGGGGAGGGGCACTCCTGAAAGACCACCACCAATTATGGAGGGTAAGGATGCTGTAAAAAAAAAATCACAGTCGTAGACTTTCAGCTAATGGACTAGTATCCTCTTTCTCTGACAGAGATCAAAATGACTGAAGAGACCCCAGAACCACACCTGGAGGAGGGTGACGATGAACTGGACAGCAAGCTCAATTACAAGCCTCCACCTCAGAAGTCACTGAAAGAGCTGCAGGAGATGGACAAAGATGATGAAAGTCTAGCTAAGTACAAGAAAACGCTCCTGGGGGATGGCCCTGTGGTAGCAGGTGTGTATATGGGGGTGAGGGGCAGGTGGAAGGACCCAGATAAGGCACATGTTTCAGCTACTTGAGAGCAGGTGCATAGGAGAGCGTATTGAGTGTTTCTAGGGTTACATGAGTGAGTTGGATCCTTATAGGCTCATAAATTATTGTTATAGGGCACCCCCATGTGAACCAGGCTGCCTGTCAGTGGGGCCTCACTCTCACTCTTAAAATTCAGCAGACACACACAAAAGGGTCAATAATGGGTTTATTTACAAAAGGGGGGGAAAAAGGAAACAAACCAGGGAAAGAGAGAGGGATACAAAGTAACTGGACTATTTTACCCGCTTGGCTGACTGGAGAGAGAGAGAGAGACAGAGAGAAAGAGAGAGAGAGAGAGAGAGAACGAGAGACTGTTGGACAAAATGGCTCTCTATTTATCCCCCAAAGTCCCAGAATGCCTACCTAGCTCTGCCCTTGGGTCCACCCAGTTCTCTCCATAGTACTGCTGGAAGTTGTAGTTTCCAATCACTGGAGTAGGGGGTAGAGTCCAGAAAGCTGGAGTAAGGGGTGGAGTCCACAAAACTGCAGAGTTCCTTTAGGACATCCTTCCCCTTAACATTATTTGTAATTAAGTCTTCTTTGGAGTTAAGAAGCAAGTTGAAATTGAATAGGCAAAAATAACAAATAGGAAGAATTTAGAAAACATTCTAGACTGTCATTTACAGTTGTGTTTTTTAAAGTTACCTCAATAAAAAAGTATCATCTTCCCTCTGACATTTTCCCCTTCTCTTTCCCTACTCAATCCCACCTAGGCATTCACCTCTTCCATGTACATAATAAAATAAAACCATGGCCCCAAAATATGAATGAGGAGTGCCCAACTACCCTTAGCTAATAGAGATGGACCTACAAGTGCCTGTGGCAGAAATAACATTGTTGTAATCTATAAAGCCATTAAGATCAAGCATGGAGAAACTGCCACTTCCATTTTCATTTCTATTTCCCACAGAGACATCATCGTTCTTTTTATATTTCTCTATCTTATTTGAAACGCACACACACACAGTTAAATGCATATGTCTCTTCTCTGTGCTCATATTCCCTTTGGAATCCTGCAGACCCAACAGCTCCTAATGTCACTGTCACCCGCCTTACCCTGGTTTGTGAGAGTGCACCGGGACCAATCACCATGGACCTTACTGGTAAGTGAACACATCTGACC
>NW_004567137.1:11697299-11719971 GCF_000260355.1 Condylura cristata
TTATATTACTGGGATAATCTGGTATCTGTCCTTTCTCTCATTTGGCCAAAGGAAACCCGACTAACATAAATCCCAGGGCCAGTTCACAAATAATTGCTCTCAGGGTGCACAATATTCACCGAGCTTAATGAAAAGCCTATTCTCTGTCTCCATTTAATTAAAGAGTATGCTGCCGTAAGTATTGAATATATTTATTTGTATCATACTCTAGATTTTTTATTACTATTTATGTGAAAAGACTTTTAATAGAAACATTAAGAAGCAAACTGTATACTTCTGGGATCTTTTGGGCCTCCCTGTTGGTCAAAGTACTATCACTACTTCAGACTGAGTTTGATCCCCAGCCAAGGAACTAACCAACAAATGGAGCAGCAGACCTCTCCTGTCTCACCTACTGCTCCACTTAGTCATATATTTAAATCCACCTTTTCTGCTCCCCATTCTATCTTTGTCTCACCCCCCACCCCGTACCTCTGGCCTGTACCTCTGGCCCAGTTCTTCTATGCCAAAATTAAAAGGGGGTGGGGGACATTGATTTTTATCAACTGTAGAACTTACCTGAAGATAAGAAGTAATCTAAGGCCCCCTGAAGAATGTTGAGAATTCTAAGTCACTTACTTGTAACTTTAGCCTAAGGCTCTGATTCTTGTCAAATAAAGAAATCTCCCCCCCCAAACCACACACACACACTAAAAACATGTACAAATTAAAAATGTGCAAACAAAAAAATGTTATGTTCTTTCATCTTTTTGAGGGAAAGGAACCTCTAAGAGAAATAAGGAAAGGACCATAGAACTAGGAATTCATGGGCATAAAGGCAGATCTTTAATGAAAATAAATTGCTACTAAGTTAAAAGATGGTCTTGAGAGACAAAGCAAGACAAAAATTCTCGAAGAGTAGACTCAGCAGCAAGGTAGTTCCTCTCACATAAAACAGATCCACTCTCTACCTTATATGGGCTTTTGTCAGAGGGAGGAAATCAGAGGCTGAGAAGACGCACTTCCTGTTCAACTGAAATCATTAGAGCAAAACACACTATTTTAACTACCCCCTTTCTAGCATCTCTACAGGAGAAAAATTCTCTCCCCAGAACTCAGTCTGCTTCCTGTGTGATTGTGTAAAGCTACCAGGTACAATTGTCAGCATCAAGATTAGGTCTCAACAGCACACACACAAAAATCTGTTCAAAGGGGCTCGAGGCCATTGCAGGGAAAACTTGGTCTCTGCCTCCTTTCAGGCATAAAGAAGCTATAGAATTAAATCATAGATAAGTAGGTGAATAGGTAGATGGATAGATAATTATGTCTCTATATATACATATGATTTATAAATATATGAGATATATAGATTTCTCTTTATATACATATTTACCTCATGTTGGTACCAGTTCAGTGCAAAAAAAATGTATAAACAGCTATACAAAGCATACATATGAACTTGAATGTCAAATCACACTGGATCAAACAGGAGAACAGAGAAAGATTTCCTCTCTAATCAAGTTAAGAGACATAAGGGTAAATCCTGTTTTTATGGAGTCTGAAACGTATATGATTTAAGTGACTCTCCTTTAAAGAATATGAAAATACAAAGGCAAGTGCAAAGTTAAGAACAAAAGTGATTATTTAGAATAATAAAAGGAAACAGAAACAAGTAACTTAAACTAGAAAATACTACAAGCATTACCAAATCTACAAAAACAATAATTACTACTCCAATACATTTCTGTTATATTTCTTTACGTAACGGTAGGGCGACTCTTTAATCACCTCTTCATTTGACCACATATATGTAATATCATTTTCATAAATAAAAAGATAATTCAAACTTTCCTCTAGGTTGATAAGCTAAAACTTTGCTTTTACTATTGACCATTAGAAAACACATTTTTTAAAGATTTATTTATTTATTCATACAGAACTGGGGTACAGGCCAGAGATAAGGAGGGTGAGAGGGTTCACCTGGGACAGAGTGGGGAGCAGAACAGGCAGATCGACGAAGTACACTGCTGAGGGGAGCAGCGGGCGTGTCAGGAGAGGTCTGCCTCGCATGTGGATCTCCTCCAGGGCAGGCAGGGATCGAACTCATGCAGAAGTGGCTTAAGTTTCTCAGTGCAGTGCTTTAACCCGCTGTGCCACCAGGGAGGGCCAGAAAATATATTTTTTATAACAACATATGGTGGTGGATGTTAATTAACTTGTGGTGATAATTTCAAAATTTATAGGAATATTGAGTCATTATGTCATACACCTGAAAATAAATTATATGTAAATTATATCTCAATAAAAGTCTTATTTTTACATATAACTTAATGCTGATTATACTTCTAGGGCTGTCATGAAACTTAGGGGAAAAGGTCTATCACATTTCTTTCTTCTGGTTATAAAAATCTCAGGAATTACAAGTGTGGTGTGTGCAGCAATTAATCTCAAATACTCTGACTTGAGAGCCATCTAGACCACATTGTTATGACGGGGCCAGCAAATGGTTCTGGAGCAAGGACTTCATTCATCTTCTTGTGTTTCTCCTTCTGAAGAGAATAAACTCTTTCCAAATTCACTTCTACAGGGGATCTTGAAGCTTTCAAAAAAGAAACTTTTGTGCTCAAAGAAGGTGTTGAATATAGAGTCAAAATTCATTTCAAAGTAAGTATCTGTTGCCCTGTATGTTTTTATAATGTTTAAATTCTCTCTATCAACAAGGAAAGAAAAAGTCAAGTTCCTCCCATTCCCATGTTAGTATACTGCTTGTTTCTTTTGTTCCCTTAGATTAGGACTGTCTTCTCCTGAACTGTACCTTTGCAACTCACCCTTGCTTCCTGCCTTTTCCCAGCTATTCCCATGAATAACAGTGGTATTCGACTCTCCATGAACTACTCACATTCACCCCCCACTAGGCACACACTGCTGTCTTGTACCATTGGTGTCATTTCTCCTGCACAGAAAAGCACCATGGGACAGAAAAAGACTATCGTGGTCCCTCTCTCCAATATTTCACACAACACTTTGCAAACAAGGGAGATTTAGGGAAATTTTGTTGAGAAATAAATAATGAATGAATCAATAGAAAAGGAAGATATAAAAGACACAACCTCAACTCTAATTGCTCAGTAATTAGATAAATCTGGACAATGTGGTCCTTGGTAAATAACTGGAAGTAGTAATTATAGTTATGGAGGGGGGAAGGAAGAAAAGGGTAAGGAGAGTCAACTTGATCATGAGAATGTGGTGGATAAGATGAGATTTATAACAAAATAGACGTGAAGCTGTACTCGTCAAATAGATGTAGTATCATAAATTAGTGGTCAATCAATAAAATTTTATTTAAAAAAAATTTAAAAATCTCAAATGCTTTAGGAACATTTATAGTTATAGAGCAGGTGACCAGGTAAAATAAAAAAACAAATAGGAGATAAACTGACATATACTAAATAGACACATACTCAATGAGTAGCCAAAACCATAAAGTAAAGTAACCTTGACTTGGAAAACAAACAGGGCAGAAATTTATTGTTTGCTTTTAGTTGTTTATGTTTGCCTGGCTTGTCCCTCATTCCCACTCAGTCATATCCTCCAGGGTCTGTTCTCCAGATGGAAGACCCCACCTGCCCTCAATTTGTACACTGTGCCCTTCTTTCCACAGTATAGGGTGTGATTCCATGAACAATCACTCTCTACCACATACAAACATGCCTAAAAAAGCTTCATTGCAAAAATATTTGTTGATGCCTTCTCTATAATAGACACTGAACTATGGTTCACTTACTTCCTGTAGTACTTTATTACTGAAGAGCCTGAGAGTGTTTGGTAAGGAACTGCATTCAAATATGCCTAGAATGTATTACTCATTAGTCCAAATTGAAATCATTAATGCTATTGTCCTAGTTTGTCGATTTAGTAAGCCAGTTTTTATCAAATGTAACATGACTAGCAAACTTTTATGTGAATAAGATGTGAAGAAAAAGCCTGGAACATGATTTTCGGCTCTGGGCAGGAAGGTCGAAGACAGCACTGGTGTGTAATCATCAGGATTACACACTAAGGGAATGGAGAAAGTGGACTCAGAAAGGAGTTTTCAAATCTTATTTCAGAGATCTGGCCTTGTCTCTAACAGAAGAAAAGCCACTCTCTATATAATCCACAGAAAGTTGAACCACCCTACGGCCCACGTAAAGGTACCCCAGCAAAAATGCCAGCTCAAACTGAAGAAGACATTTGAGAAGTAACTTAAATTTTTACTAAAAACTCTTGAATAATGTCCAAGGGAGTTCACATTTATAGCACCAGCAATATTCTCTTTCATTATCTCTCAAATGCTCTAAGGATTCTTCTCTTTATCCCCCCAAACTTTATAACACTCGCCAAAATTTGGCCTGGGAGGGTTATTTTATCTTTTCCTACTGCCTATCAAGAAAATGTAGTATATCTGACTTCCACAGTTCTCCCATTTGTTCATGTCACCAAGGCTTCTTCCTGTGAGCATCGAAGAAGTAATGGGAGGAGCAGACAGACAAAGGAAGTGAATGCTATGCATATTCATCTTTTTAATCCTTGCACACATTTATAGTAAATGTATTCTTCCATAAGATAGAGAAAGGAGGCTATTTTGAAGCCTTTATACCCACCACTATTCTGTTACTAGGTCTTTTTTTCTTTCCACCAAACTTCTGCCCAATCCAAGGAACCAGCTTAGAGACCTCTAGAATGATGCATTCATTTCCCCTATTCCTGAGGGAGGAAGAGTAATCAGAAAATTTGGGTTTTATTTTATCACTGTTTCCTCCATGAAGCTGTTTTCATTCTGTCTACTTTCAATAGTTTCGTACTTCAGATTTTACCAAGTAACAGTCTGGAATATAAACTGGCAGTGTTCACTGCTATGCTACCTCATTACCAATAGACAAATTGTAACACTGATAGATTAGTTTATTTTCTCAATAAAAGGGGGGAGTTATAATTATTATTGAGGATAAATTACTTGAGGGTGCTTGAATTCTTCATACTGATGAACAATTAAGCAAGCTCTCTAGCTAGTGACGCAATGGCCATTTTAATTTGTTTGTATAGACATGACCACTGTATAAAATTAAGACAGTCCAGTTCAGACCTAGGTAAATGAATCATGGAAAAACAAAGTGGTTGGTCTGTCTATATTTTCATTCTGCTCTAGTGAATTTTCTTTGAAAGGCTTGGGGAAGTGGCAAGATCTCAGACAACGTCTGGAAATGAGATCCAAAACGCTTGGCAGACACAAGTGGATTTCGCCAGTTATTTACATATGGGGAGGATGTTTTTATGTTGCCATCCCTCATCTGTAGTCTCCAATCAAAGCTACATTACAAGAACAACCATCTTCTAGACCTGATTTTCCACTACGTCTTTTCTCCCAGTTATTTGTTTTTCATATGCTAGGTGGATCCTTTCTGAGGTTAAGATTTTCAGATCTTTACATAGTAATAATTTCCATGGGTACCTTTGTAATCTGTCCCAAGACAAGGACAACATTTTATATACTACTATCAGGGAGAGGAAGTCAAAACCATTCTTTGGGTCATTGAGAAAGGAGAAATATAATGCAACATATGCTTCAGTGTTTTAATGAACAACCCCACCCCTAGAAAGAAAAATCACAGCATTCAATAAAGAAAAACAGATTGACAACATTGAACTTATGGTCTCTGATCTCCAGTCTCTGCCTCACTACCACACTAAGTGACAGTAATAATAACATTTACTCTGAAATAAATCTCAGTCCTCTTTCCTCAGAGAAGACTAAGCTAGGCAAGATCATCATGAAAGAGGAGGAAAAAGAAAAGACCTTCTTTAATCTGAATTACTTGGATCCTTCCACCTACAGGTGAATAAGGACATTGTGTCAGGCCTGAAATATGTTCAGCACACCTACCGGACTGGGATGAAAGGTAAGAGATCCACACTATACACTGTCCCAAACATCTTCTCACTGTTACTTAAACTTCTAGTTCTTAACAGTTTTAGTCATGGACTCAGTTTAGAACCTGATAAAAGCTGAGTACACTCACACTAGGAAAGGGTGCATAACTCTAACCTAGATATTAATGACAAGTCTACATTACGGAGACCTAGTTTAGACTGGGTCAGCTACTAACCTTCCACATTTAGATTCTGGAATCCAACTTTATTACTCATAAATGGGAAGAATAACTAAGGTAAGCTTAAAGGAAATAATGTACATAAAATCAAACTCAAAAGTGAAAAAAAAAAAGCACTTCACAGGCATAATTTTTGTTCAAAGAAATCCAAAATAGGAAAAGGAAAAACCTATTGATATATATGTGTCTGATGGGAATGGGAGCTGGGAGTAACTGAGCGGACAGATAGGGGGGATTTCCTAACAAACTAATAGAAAAAAAATACTATTTCCCACTGAGATAAATAGCATATGATTACTTCATCTAAAGTTGTACTGGCTAAGTTGTAGCTGAATTGCACATGCCTTGGGAACCTGCCTTGGGTTCTCCTCCTTTCCTACCGGCAGAAGTGAAAGTAGAAACATAACAGAAGATCTCCATTTCCTTTTTACCTGAGGGACTTTCTTCCCCCTGAGATATGAAACAGTAATAAATAGGTCAATTCTAACAAATCTATAAACATAGATAGGGAGAATTTTTTTTCATAAATTAGTATAACATGAAGAACCACTCAGTTATTCAAACCCTATAGAAGAATGCTGCCCTAAAAGATCTTAATCAACCTGTCCAATACATAGTTTCAAGAAAAAACAGTCTTGGACATAGAGACTATGTTGCCTAACTTAGGCAAGAGGACAATGATGTGACCACAGCTGTTCCTTCAAACTTACCCCAGTTAGCAGGCAATGACATGCTGTCTGTAGTTACTTACCTTTACTATAATTACCAAGTCCCTCCCATTCTTAGTACATATCCCAGTTATTACCTATAAATACATTTGGTTATCTGTTTTCACCATTTGTTCCAATTCTTTGCTTTTATTTTAAGCAAGTTATTTTTCCATCCAATTATTACATCCATGAATTCTGTTCATTCTAACCCTTCTACCTCCAATCAATATGCTTGTAGACTGATAGCTTATAGATAGAAGACCCTTGACTTCATGACAAAGAGAAAGGGCTTTGTAACTCAGGACTCAACTAGTTTGGAATTTTTTTCCCTATGGTATAATCTGCCACTTCTCCAAGAATCTTGACCCATCTTGGTTTTAGGCACATTCCCCACCTTTCCCGATACTAGAATCGGCTGTGATGCTTTTGAAAACTCTCTGGGCCACGGCAGATTATGTAAAAACCAAAACCAGTTTTTGGGAGATGGTGAAAGGAAATTTTTATTAAAAGGCATGTTGATATGGATCCCTGGTAAAGCTGACACTTAGCCAGGCTTAAAAACCATTGATCTCGACTTAGATCACTATAAGCTGTGCTCCAAATCTTCCAGTGTGTGGCTTTTTTCTTTTACCAGCCTCTTACCCTAATGAACTTTTCTTTCTTCCTAGTGGATAAAGCGGTATATATGGTTGGCAGCTATGGACCTCGACTAGAAGAATATGAGTTCCTGACTCCTATGGAGGAGGCTCCTAAGGGCATGCTGGCCAGAGGCACTTACCACAACAAGTCCTTCTTCACTGATGATGACAAGCATGACCACCTTACCTGGGAGTGGAACCTGTCCATTAAGAAAGAGTGGACAGAATAAGTGCTTTTGCCATCCCTGTCCCTGCCCTTGCCACCTAGAAGAACCCTCTCAGTTATGTCTTGGTCATTGCCCTGTCCCTCCTCCCTGTTCACAGCTGTTTCCTTTCCCTCGAGCTCCCTGTGTTTTCTTGTTGATGTGTCTTATCACATGTTGTCTCTCAAAATAGTGCTAGCACAAGATGCTTAAAATCCAGGTCTTAATACTACCCACTCCTTCTAACCACCCATCATGGCCACATTTTCAAAGTTCTCTCTCTTGGAATACAGTCATTTAATATTTTGCTCTTATGCCCATGGAGCAATTCTGATAAGGCCAAGATGTGGACCAATCACCACTAAGTTCTTTCATCCTGGTTTCCCATAGCTCATTCCTATCCCTGGAATCTTCTGTGTTTGCTGCTGACTCAATAAAGGCCCCTAATCACATTCTCTGCAAGAAAGTTCTTCTTTTCTGGGAGACACTGCAAGCCACACAAAAGAAATGGAATAAAATGGTTGTATGGTCTGACTGAGAATCTTATTTCTTTGCTTTTTTCCCCTTAAACAACTATGGCCATTGGATGATAGACACTATGGGTTTTCTCAAAGGACGTGGGCAAGACACAATAGAGGAGGTATTTGTATCACTGGGATCAGTTTGGAACCCTGTTCTGTTCAATGGGCAATGAATATTCTGAGTATAAAATGATGGAAAAATCTCAATTTAAATTATATGTAATATTATCATGAGAAAATTTCATTTCATCTTGAGACCTATATATCCCATGGCCTGTGGAACTCTCTTGGACTGATGGCACTGATGGGCCAAATATGACTGCTTAAGATCTCTAAGGATGGAATCCCAGAGATCACAGCATAAAACTGAGGCTCCTATGCTTAGTATATAAGCATATAAGCTGCAATCAGTCCCAGCATTTTTTTCAGTTTATATTTTTTATTCCCATCCTTTTGTAATACTTGCTAGTAATTCTTTCATATGACATCTGCAGCTCTGTGATTTGGTTCTTTTCCTTTTTGTTTCCTGGAAAAATCAAATTTATTTACCCAGGACTCTGCTTGGGCATTCCCTGGAGGGAGAAAGTCTTCACTGAAGGCATCATTATCTTAAATGCGCTTAGTCTAAACTTTCAGAGAACTTTATGAGTTTCTCCATTTTTTTTCAGTGTCCACTTTATAATTAAATGTTTGTTTTTCTATTCCTCACATTAACAGACTAAGCTGAGAGAGGCTGACTGAAACCACAGTTCTCCTTGTATCCTTAGTACAGGTCAATCAATATCTGGCATGGAATGTTTCTTTTTTTATTTAAGTAAACAGACTTGACTTTCTTCTGGTTGGTTATGTTCTGAGGACCTGTCATTGAACTTGGTCTTTTATCTCAGAAAGCTGAAGGTTCCTCTAGAGACAGCTGAAAAGTTCCCAGAGAATTAAACACACCATAGTCAATTAACCATCAAGTGGGCTGCGCTGGATCAACACCCCCAAATACAAAGTTGGAGCAGGAACAGGAGCAGGACAATAATGGAAGCCTCCCCATCCAGATGCCTGTTTCTATTGTTTCTTTTCACATGCTGGCTATTCCTGGAAGTTGCAGCAGAAGTTCAGGGATCCTCAGGTAAAAGAAAACAGCACTTCGGTGACCAGAGGGTGAAAATATAATTAAGAGAATGGCAGAAAACCTGGTAGTACTCTCTGTACTTTTTCTCTTAAGAATTTTTCCAGATATTCTGAATAAAGATCTGTGTAGCCTCATAGAGAAAATTCTGGCATTATGCGTCAGAGAGAGACCATATGGTGGGGTGATGCTCCATATGTTAGTAAAATAAAGCCTTAAAATGCTAACAGTACCCCTAGATTGCCTTGGCTCTAGCACGGAGACAAAATTATAGATGCTCTCATTATTTACGGCTGCTGCTTCTCCACTCAGTAACCCAATATCGTCAGTATTTCTCTCATTCTCCTCAATGTCCAGATGGTGACTCCCAAGAACCAGTGAGGCTCACAGATGTCCCGGCTGCCATGGAATTCCTTGCTGCTGCTGAGGTGGCCGTCATAGGCTTCTTCCAGGTTTGTCTAGATACCCAACTTGCCATTCTCCCAGAAAACCAGAAACATCCTATCTTAGACACCTGCTGGGAAGGTGACACTGCATTTTCAGAAACCAAGGGGCATAAAATCTTGTGTCCAGTTCAATTTGCCAATCAACACCTCTCAATTTCAAGACAGTTCCAGTCTTGAATTATGTCTTTATCAACCTTGCTGCTGGTTGGGCTACCTCATTGATGGATGATTTGAAGTTTAGCCAGTATCTAGATTGCTGGGGCTAGGGCCAGGGGAAACCCAACTTATGTCATCCAGACAACATGTCAGTCAGTTGACTAAAAGCTCTTCATAAACCAAGTTCTTCTCATTCTTCTTTCACTCTATCTGCTCTGAAATGTTGAAAAAGTATAGCAAAAATGTTAGACTCCATTTTCCAGGTTGGCTATCTAACTAACAAAAGCAGCCATAAAGGGAGAGGACCTCATTCCAGCATTTTCACCTTTCTCTGGAGGTAGCATCCAGATTTGCACAGTTGAAAGCCCCTCCTCTCTCGTTGCAGACCTTCTTATGTGTTTGCTTCATTAATTCTAACTGCCCATCACTCTGTTGATTCTGTGTACATAGCTGGAAGTAGGCGCAATGAGATGTAAGTGGAAGAGGAAGATCTGGAGCACATTTTTCAGTGATGAGAAATCTAAATCATAGACAAAATCAGCCACTCTCAGAAAGGGAGGGGGAAACAAGAAGGCAGAATTGGAGGAGTATGCAATAACTCCACCAGCCACCAGATGCCGTCACTTGATCCACAAGCGATTGCATTCTAGGGAACAGAGGAAGTCAAGGGTAGCAATTCTTGTCGCCTCAAAAAAAGCCATACATTCTTTCCAAAGAAGAAGACAGGCAAGGTACCAACTCCCTCTGCCTGAGCCCAGACGCAAGGCTACTGATCTTTTCTCTTTGTCCACGTGCTCCTTCAGTCCAGAGAGATGTCAGGGAGGAATGTGTTCACTCCAATTTACTACCTAGAGCTATAGGAAAATGTCATGTGACAGCACAGAAAATGAGGCCAACTCTCTAGGGAAGGGCTGCAATCATCAATCAGAAGGACTTTCCTGCTGCCTCTTGCAGGCCTCCATTAGCTAACTGGAGCAAGGCATACCCTGTATCTCCAGGGTTTGCATCTGGGGAGGCAGCCTGTCCTTCCTCCTTGTACAAACTTCTGTTAATAAAACTTCTAAGCTTCAGTTTTAATTTGTTTTCTTCTTATTTTTTTTTTCTTTTGACCTTCCTAAATATTTGAGTCCTTGGGTAAATCAATGACAGTGCAATCCAATTCTGCAGGTTTCTTTGAGTTCCCGCTTAGTTGCTAATAATCTGAGTTCTATGGTAAGGCTAAACATATGTCCCAAGCTTAGCCACAATTTTGCAGTTATTTATTAACACATTTAGTCTAGAAAACTCAACATTTAAGCCTGCTTTTTTAGAGGAAAATGTTGTTTCACAGGGCACTAAATCAAGGTCATGATTTCTAATCTCTGCTCCGTTTCTGTATCTCTCCCCTCAAAAATAACTTCTGTGGGGTTTTGTCTTCTTGCTTTTAGGATTTAGAAATACCAGTGGTGTCCTTATTCCGTAGCATGGTGCAAAAATTCCAAGATGTGTCATTTGGAATCAGTACTGCTTCTGAGATTCTGGCCCACTATAACATCACTGGGAACACCATCTCTCTCTTTCGTCTGGTAAGTTGGGTGGGCATCTGGGGTTGTGAATCCACAAAGGTGTGGAACTAGAAAGGACTCTATGTCTTTAATATTTGTGCTGGTGCCAGGGCCAGGGACAATGACAAGGATGGTGACTCAACTCCAGCTCCACAAACAGATGCTGTCATGAAATGGAAAGAGGTCTGGCCTGAGAGTCAGGAGACAGGATTTGTGGCACTATTTGTCCCTCACCAGTCATGTAATGTGGGCAAGTCACACACTTTGAGCTTCAATTTTTTTCATCTGTAAAATAAAAGGGTCTTGTTTTATCATCTCTAAGGTTATTTTGAGCTTAAAAACTGCATAGTTTTATATCCAGATAAATTAAACACATTTATCAAACATGTTTTAAACAACTACTGTGTGGTCTGTGAACACTCTGATAATAAAAACATTAAATATGTCCTTCATTTTCTTCATAGATCTTGAAATAGAGACTATAAGCATAGTAAAGAGTATCTAAACACAAAAAAGATCACTACAGAAAAAATATTTCAAAAGATAAAATCTGTATAGGAATATTGAAAACAGATTTATGAAGAAGATGACTGAATAGGGATTTTAAAGGTCTATAATGTTGGACTAATTTAAAGAGAATTAATGAGGAAGGTGGGAAAAAAATTAAATCTGGGAAACGTGATCAAGTCATTTTGACTGGAGCTGAGGGTATATGTTAAAGAGAAACATGACTGAAACCATAATGTGGAGAAAAATGAATACCAGCTTAATGGGTTTGAACTTAATGTGGTTGACACAGGAAAAGCCCCTATGCCCTTTAGAACAGGGGAGTAACACGCACAGTAATGTTCTTTAGCAAAATTATTTTGGCAGTAATGGCTAGGATGGATTATTAGGCAAAAAACAAGAGTAGAGCGAACTTCAGTTGGTCTGAGAAGCTAGATCACAAACTAAAGGCAAATAGTGAGAGACAGCAATAGAAAATGAAGAAAAGGCAGGTTCTCCAATGACTAGATAACAAAATTATAGAAAGGAGGCAAAGTTTAAAGATAGATTTCAAGATTTCTAGACTAAATGTCCCTCTCCTTCTAATTTCTACCCTTTCTCTTTCATTCTTTCATTTCTCATCCAAAGTCTCCTAAGTGTACTTTATACTCAGTGGCTACAACTTTGAGATCTTAACTACACTGTCCCAACACTCTTCCTGATCTAGCTTAGAGAATCCATGATCTGTGGGAGCCGTCTGTTTTGTTCTCAACTTCATCCATTGAGCCTAGAACATTGTCTGTCATGTAGCAAGCACTCACTGTTGAAGTGTAATCTTTAGGTAAGATCATTCTTTCTCATATTTTGACTACTATGTGTATTCAGAAGGTTTGGAATGGCTTATGACTAGCCTGGACCTCTCTCATGCTTGCTAGATCTAACTATTGGGATGGGCTCATAAATACTATAGTCCTAACAAGCTTAAAACTGAATTTATCATCTATACCTGTTAAATAATGCTCTTTCCTCTAAAACACTGTTTTACTGAATGTTACATTCATTCAGTCTTTAACGTATGTACCTCCTGTTTTATTGGCCTCTATTCTCCATAAATCATTTCAATAGCTTCTTAACTGATTTCACTTTAGAACTTTTTTTAAATCTATTTATTTATGCACACAGAACTGGGGTACAGGCCAGAGGTGCAGGGGCAATGAGAAGATTCACCAGAGACAGAGTGGGGAGCAGAACAGGCTGGTCACGGGCGGGTCAGGAAAGGTCTGCAGTGCTAAGTGGTCACCTCCAGGGTGGGGATCGAACACATCTGAAGTGACTTTAGCTTCTTAGTGCTGCACTTTAACCCACTGTACCACCAGGAAGGACCTTCCCTTCAGAACTTTTAAATCCAATTTCAAAATTGGTACCATAGTGATATATTAAATGTAAATCTGAGCATGGTACTCTCTTAAAAACTCCAGTTTCCCCATCCCTTACAAGAACAAAACCAACATACTTAACATTATATATCTTCTCTACCTATGGCCACTACGGATAACATATGACCACTCTCTCCTTCTCCATTTTTTCCCCAGCATGCTCCCATCTTAGGCTTTACCCTGTCAACATCCAACCACATGTAGTATGATGGTACAGTTTCACTCTGCTCCTCTGCCTAGTAGGTCACCACCACTAAGTGCCCCTAGTCACATAGCCTCATCCAGCTAATACCTCTTCAACTTCCAGTGAATAAATTCAGGTATTTCATATTTCAGAAAACCTCCTAAAATTGGCTTTTCCTTTATAATTCTATAACTCTAAACATATTTACCACTTCTAGTACAAGTCATGTGTTTTGGTGTCTATCTCACTCACTAACCCCCTAGACCATGAACCATTCAAGGGTAGGGATCTTAACTAATTCCCCTTCCTGTTCCCAAGATTTGTTATATGTCTCTGGTACCTACAAGAAATTCAGAAACTGTCTAAGGACCTTATCTAACTGTAAATGTATGTCTGAGAGTGTGTGAGTCCCCTCAGAAATCCTTTTCCTACCTGGTTAACGTGTTTGCATTTTCACCATTGTAAAATAAGATGAAGTTAAGTTCTGCTTCAATAGGAATGATATCGAAGATTAAACTAATGCAATGGTAATAATTTTTTGATGAAAAAGTCCTAATCAGTTCCACAGCTCCATAGGCACTTTCCCTAGTTTGATTTTAGATCTTAGAAAGGCCTGATTTAGGCCATCCCTGGTGGCGCAGCGGGTTAAAGCATAGCACTGAGAAGCTAAAGCCGCTACCACATGAGTTCAATTCCCGCCTGCCCCGGAGGTGACCACATGGCGAGGCAGATCTCTCCTGGCCCGCCCGCTGCTCCTCTCAGCAGTGTACTTCGTCGATCTGCCTGTTCTGCTCTCCACTCTGTCTCTGGTGAAGCCTCTCGCCGCCCCTGAGCCTCTGGCCTGTACCCCAGTTCTGTATGCACAAATAAATAAATCTAAAAAAAAAAAAGGCCTGATTTAAATGTCTTAGTACTACCAAATATACATGTGGGTAAGAAAAATGCCCTCGCTTTCAATGTCTCTGCAGGCTTTACATGCTTGAACAGGTACTTGGGCTTTGTTTCCAATTTCTTCTTTATAAAGCCCCATTGATGACTTAGCAGAGCTGTTCATTCCACTTTAGCATCTGTTTTTTGTTTATCATTAGTGACAGAGCTACTCTGAGTGAACTCTTGGGACCTCTGTGGACAGGATTTATTTATGCACCATACCAAAATCAAACATGCCTGTTTCAGCCTCACTCTACTGGCAGAGGTAGGAGAGGTTCAACTTATGCTATGCCGGTTTTCAAAGAAACACTTTTTTCCTCAGTTTACAATTCGAAGAATTTAGTGAAAACTTTAATAGAATTATTATTCAGAAGTTTGGGATACCTTTTTTTTTTTTTTTTTTGGAGAAGAGAATATTAGCCAAAAAATTTTTTAACATATTAGGAAAAATGAGCTACCAAGTTGTCTGTTATTTACTTTCATCTTAGGTCTAGATTTTGTCTTGTTTGTTGTTTTTGTGTGTCAGTTGCTAATTTATGATAGCACTATTTCCCAATGTCCAAACACTTAATTTTCATAATTCTGATGAAATAATATACATTATCCCTGTATTATCAATGCAGAAACACAAATCCCATAAGGTTGATTTGGTTGCCCAATCTCACAATTATAGGGTGATAGGTACCCGAATTATACTTAGCATTGCTGACTCTAGAACATACTTTTTATTACTACTACAGTGACTTCCTGAAGCACTTAGGCCTGAAGTAAACCTTTGTTTTTATTCCTAGATTCAATCTATTCTAATGTCCCTAATTCTAAAGGCTACTTTCTTAGCCACTTTCTCCTACATTTTTTCTCTATCCCCCGGCACTTCTTAATCAAATGTCAATATTTCTCAAGATTTCATCTTTGGGAAATACAAAGATGTATAGATATACAGAATTTTCCATTTTAAGTCATACATTTTGAGATAAGCTGCAATAAGTGAAAAAAAAATCAGTAAAAACAATGAAACTGGCTCTCCCTGGTGAGTACGATCCCCGCCAGCCGTGGAGGTGACCCACATGGCGTGGCAGACCTCTCCTGACCAGCCTGCTGCTCCCTCAGCATTGTACTCTTTCGATTTGTCTGTTCTGCTCCCCAGTCTGTCTCTGGTGAATCCTCTCACTGCCCCTGCACCTCTGGCATGTACCCCAGTTTTGAATGCATAAATAAATACACCTTTAAAAAAATGAAATCATAGTGAACTGAGTATTAGAGTGGTTGCTTGAAATGTTAGAAAAAAGAGACAAAGAAATAAGCAATGCTCATGGAGCACACTCTCCAAAAACAGTGATCAGGGAAATTTTATGTAAAATGGAATAATAAGTTGCACATGATAATCTGTCTGCTTGTTGTGTGTTACAGCTTGTCTTTTATGAGTGTAACTGCATGGACTTGTCCACACTCCCCAACAGGCTTATTGTTGCCCTAAGAGAGATGTAATCTAGGGTTGAATAAGCCATGAGTCTGTCCTAAAATGGAATGTCAGATATTTAAATGTTTATCTTGCTTTGGATTTTCTCAATCACATATTTTAGGAAATATAATTTACTAACTCTGTCACAGTAGGATAGTAATGGAAGCACAGTAGAGATATCCTTACCTTCCTGTTACAGTTATTTGCTATGTAGGTATTATAAAAATGAACCTTACTAAACAAAGAGAATCAGGAGGAACTAGTGCATAAAAATACATTGATAAGTAATGTAAGAAGGTATGTCAAATTATTAAGTTCATTCATATGAAGAATATATTTATCAAATACAATGTAAGCCAAACAGCCAGTAAAATAAACTTGGAGACATACAGACATTTGTTTAATAATTGATTTCTCAGTACTATCCAAGATATTGAGTACTAAAACTGTGATATAAAGTAAGGTGTCTTTAATAAATTTTATGAGCACCCAGAGAAGTCCATAGGAATTCAAAGGACTAGTGCTAAAATTCTACTGAGCTGAAAAGGATTGTTGGTATGATACAGTGTCTAAAATATAACTCACTTCAGATACTCTTGGAAAACTTCAAACTCTTTTTAAGGCAACAGCCCTTTTGGTTTACTGTTTCTTGTCTTCTTCTGGGGCCTGTCTTCTTAGGGAGAAAAATAACATGAAACTGAAAAAATATATTAAAAATCCTTTCCCAACTCCTGCTGCCAAGGTTAAGATTTTCTCTCCAGGGTATTATGCAAATAATTCCCTTTACTAAGGGGTATTTCCTACTCTAGTGTTGTTTCCCAAAACCCTACACATGAATGTTGCAGAATTTATTACTTTAAGAAATAGTGAAATAAACAGGCATGTTCATTTTAAAAAAGTCCTCAAACTGGGGAGATGTCAAGAGGGTGGATTTTATAAAAAGCTCTTTGCTTTTTAGAGAATGTTATCACCACTTAACATCCTCTGCGTCCAACGTATTCAAATCCAGAAACACCTGGAGTAACTGGTGTTTCCTGTCTTTTCTCCCTGTTCTGGGAAATGTGAGGGACTGCCTGGAAAAGAGCAGGGGGAGCAGGCTGCTGGCCACAACACAGTGATATTAGCTAAGGCACGGGCACTGCCAGGCCTCTGAGTTCCTAGAAAAATAATCAGGAAGTATTTAGACATTAAATATTATAAAAGCCTTGACCGTGATTTTAATAATGATGATTTTGATGTCCACAATTAGCAAAGCCTCATGTACAAAGTAGACATGCCAGCTGGTAAAGCAGGCCTTAGCAGGAAGAAAGATCCCATGCTCATTTTATAACCCCCATCCCCCACTGACTTGGGGTAAAAACTCCACGTAGGAAGATTTTTCTTCCTTTGGCTTTTACAAGGCATTTAAAATATTATAGACACTCAAGGAACAAAAAAAATAAATGCTGGAACCCAGGGACTGGAAGAGAAAGTAGAAAGAAGCTCTAGTAAAGCATCCTTTGATCTCCTTTAGGCCCTAAAGAGCAATACTACCCAAACAAGAATAAATCTTAAGTATATCAGCCCTCCCATGGGCTGCAGCACAGATTCAAATAATCTCAACTCTGAAGTTGAGTTAGGATGATCATTTATGAATATAAATATGAATATACATGAATATATATGTTATATATTCATGAATATATATGAATGCATATATACACGAATATATATGAATGTATATACACATGAGTGTATATGTATGTGTGTGTGTGTGTGTGTATATATATATATACATATATATATATATATGTCATAAAAAAGAGATTACCCTCAAAGTAATCCCAAAGGGGTGACACTAAGGTTCACAGACATTGGTTATTTCTGCTCATGGAAGATACATATACATTATAATTAAAACCCTAATCCCTTATATATGTTGAACAGATACAAAGATATATATACCATGAGATATGGGCAGAGTGATCATTATAACATTATCTTAACTAAAAACTAGAAATAAATAAGCATCACAATAAGTAAGTATGTTGCATATTCATGGTGTGGAATATTATGCAGCAAGGAAATGAATCAATAACTACATATAATAACATGGATAACACTTATAAATAAAATATTAAGCAGAAGAAATAAGAAAAAGACACAAAAAGCAACAGTTGTTTCCATTTTTTATAATGCTAAAAATAAACCATAGTATTTTTAAATTGCATCTTTAATTGGTAAAGCTACTAAGGATAAAAATAGTCATAATACAAGTCAGATTATCAGTTTTTGCTGGCAAAAAAAAAGAATGGATTATTATTAATTATTATTAATTAGAGGGACACAGAGAGGGTGCCAGGGGTTCTGAATATTCTATTTCTTTACTTAAGTGAGGATTCCATAGTTGTTTGTGATGACTTACATTTCCTGTTTTGTGCTTTTCTCTATATGTGTGTTTCATTTCCCATGGAGAGGGTACATAAATCTAACACAGGAGACTGTTCCTCTGACCCTTAGGATAGAGTTAAATCTATCTTGACTTCAAGGTCCTTCAGAAGTTTGTCTCAACCTACCCTGGACCTTGTCTTTTTCTTACCCACAATTAAGACCTATTCCTATAGGCACAAGGAACTAACTGTAGCTTCCAAGGCCTGACATTTCTCTTCTTTTAGCCTTTCACAAATAGAGTTCTTCATTTAAAATTCCCTCTCCATCCTCATTCATCTGAATAAGTGTTAGCCAATCTCAGCACCTACCTCTTCCAGAAGCTGTTCTGCTCTTCCCTACGTGTCACCACTCCCTTGGTGACACTTGGCTATATTCTGTAGAACAGTTCTATTTACTTCTCTGATTCCCACAGGACATGACTTCTCTGAATCTCCAAAGGCAGGGAACATTTCCTATTTACTTTTGTGTCTGACATGGTAGGTAATCCAACACTACTTACTCATAACTGAATAAAGACAAACCAGTGATAATTTTCTTTCTTTCTTTCTTTCTTTGTTTTTTTTTTTTTTTTGATGCTACCCAGGTGGATAATGAACGACTGAATGTGGAGAGTGAAGACATTGAAAGTATTGATGATGACAAATTAAGCCGTTTCATTGCGATCAACAGCCTTCACTGGGTGACAGAGTACAACCATGTGGTAAACAAAAACCCTATACCCCATTCTTAAAGTTCTGTCAAAGAGTACTCTCTCCACAGCAGAGATCTTTGCCTCTAGTTCTGATCCATAGACCAGTAATAGCAGAAATCACCATTAACTGAACATCTATTTATATTTCCTCCCGTACTACAATACTTTCAGATTGATAGACTTGGGTCTGTTCAACTAAGAAACAGTGAGAAAAATTAAAAGACCTCTCACGTGATTAATGAAAAAATGCCAGCAACAACATTAAGGTGACTGATTCAAAGACTTTTAACTTCTGCTGCCTGAAAGTGTTTGGCTACACCAGCTGCAATACTACCAACAGCAGCCCATAGTACACTTGTGAAACATAAACACAATCTATGCTGAAGGTCTATTATTTTCTGAAGTTCGGGTAACCCGTATTTTAGGAAAATACAATAAAAGTAAATTAATGGACAAACGAAATCTTTAAAACATAAGGTATTGGTGTTGCAGCAATGTAAAGTTTCTTTAAAGGCTTTTAAAGGCCCTTTCCCGTTTTTCAATGCCTCCCTCCTGTGGACCAATAGGCCCTGGTCTGGGACTACTTACACGTGCCTAGATGCTCACGGTGCATCTGCTTTCTTCACTGCTTCCACTTCTTTGGTGTTGTATGCTATATGCAACTTGGACAAAGGTTGGCCCACTTATCCTGAGCCTTCTAACATGGTACATCACAGAGTATGACTGTTACTCTATTATCCCTAACACAGATCATTGACGGATAGAATATAACTTTCTAATGATCCACATCAGTTCAAAAATGCTGTGCATTCTCTAATCACTGTATGACACCCATCTCAGGATTTTTAGAAATGACAAAACATTTTCACTTCCATTTTCTCATTTAATCCTCACATTGAATATTTCAAGGTAAAAGACAGAAAATTATTATGCCCATTTTATAGAAAAGAACCTTCACGATCTAAGTAACTTGTTCAAAATCACAAGGTTGATCAAGTGGGAAAGGCATGATTTAAGGCAGAAAATTTAAGTGATGATACCTTAGCTCATCTTGTCTATTTCCACTTTACAGGAAAGGAAATGGGGGTTCAGAAAAGTGGAGTAACTTTCTCAAGGCCATATGGTGATTAATTTAACCTTCAAAGACAGCTCTGTCCTGATTTTTTCACAACTGGCCTGTCTGAATGAGTCCTGCAGTTTTTCCATTGCCCCACACAGCCTGTGCAGAAAACACCCCTTTTCCTGTTGACTAAATTCCAGGCCACCTCTCATTCCAACCTTGTCTCCATGGGGTGATGATTCCATTTCCACTTTTGCTAAGATTCCAAACCCACGTGCTCAGGGGAGTATTGGCAGCATTAATTGAGAAGCCATTTTTCTCCTAAACCATGTTGTCGTCTATAGAGCTGCCAGGAATGCAGGTGAAGCCAGGAAAAAGGGTTGTGTGATTTCTGTTTCATGGTTCTAATATCCTGTAGTCCTGGCCCATCTCTTATCTTATGGAACAATGACATTTCTATTTTTTTATATATATATAACAGTTTCTTTTTACATCATTTCGCACATTTTTCCATCTCATTTGCAATCCCCATGGGCTTCCCATTACCAAATCACCTATGTGTCATCACCATAGTCCAGGGCATTTCCCTCTCCCCACTGTTTTTGATCCCATTCCCCACTCCATCCCCATAAAATGTCTCTGGTATATAGTTGTTCATTTTTATTATTTACCCCCCGCTCATTTATGCTCTTGCTATGAGCGAAACCATCCGGTATTTTTCCTTTTCTTTCTGGCTTATTTCACTAAGCATGATTTTTTCCAGCTCCATCCATGTTGCTGCAAAAGACATGTGTTTGAGTTTTTGTTTTTTGTTTGCCGAGTAATATTCCATTGTGTATATGTACCACATCTTTTTAATCCAGTCATCCATTTTTGGGCATTTGGGCTGTTTCCATGTCTTTCCAATTGTGAATAAAGGAGCAATAAACATGGGGGTACAGGTATCTTTTCAATCAGTGTTTTTGTGTCCTTTGGGTAGATACCTAGGAGTGGGATTGCTGGGTCATAGGGAAGCTCCATGTTTAGCAGTTGAGGAACCTCCAAACAGTTTTCCATAGTAGTTGTACTCATTTGCATTCCCACCAGCAGTGCAGGAGAGTTCCTTTTTCTCTACATCCTTGCCAACATTTGTTGTTGCTAGTTGTTTGAAGATGTGCCATTCTCACTGGGATGAGGTGGTATCTCATTGTGGTTTTAATTATTACAAGTGATGTTGAACATTTTTTAATATGCGTGTTAGCCATCTGCATTTCCTCTTTGGAGAAGTGTCTTTTTAGCTCTTCTGCCCATTTTTTGACGGGGTTGTGATCAATCCTTCATCTCTAGTTTTGTGCAAGAAAATTTTTTTCCCAATCAGTGGGATGTCTGTTTGTTTTTTATAATGTCTCTTTTGCTGCTCAGAAGCTCTTTAGCTTGATGTAGTCCCATCTATTTATCCTTGCCTTCACTATGGTGGCACAGGGTGGTCTATCTTTAAAGATGTTGCTGAAGTGTATGTCGTATAGTGTTTGGCCCATCTTTCCTTCCAGGTATTTTATGGTTTCCATTCTTATGTCTAGGTATTTAATCCACTTTGAGTTGATTTTTGTGACTGGAGTGAGGCAGTGATCTAGTTTCATTTTTTTGCATGTAGCTTCCCAGTTGTCCCAGCACCATTTGCTGAACAAACTTTTTTTGTTCCATTGTATCTTCTTTGCTCCTTTATCAAAGATTAGCTGGCCATAAACTTGTGGATTTATATCTGGGTTTTCTATTCGAATCCATTGGCCTATATATCTGTTCTTGTTCCAGTACCATGCAGTTTAGATTATAATGGTTTTGTAGTATAGCTTGAAGTTTGGGATTGTAATGCCTCCATTCTCTTTCTTCCTAGCATGAGAGTGTTGGCTATTCAAGGTCTTCCGTTGTTCCATATGAGTCTCATCAATATTTTTTCTATTTCTTTGAAGAATGTCATTGAGACTTTTATTGGGATGGTGTTAAATCTGTATATCGCTTTTGGCAGAATGGCCATTTTAATGATGTTAATTCTCGCGATCCATGAGCAGGGGATGTCTTTCCATTTCATGGTGTCTTCTTGAATTTCTTTTAACAGTGTTTTGTAATTTTCTTTGTATAGGTCTTTTACCTCTTTTTGTGAGGTTGATTCCTAGGTATTTGATTCTTTTTGTTTTAATTGAAAAGGGGATTTTTTTTTAATTTCTGTTTCTTCTCATTGGTTGTTTGTGTATAGGAAGACCTCTAACTTTTGTGTGTTGACTTTATATCCTGCCTGCTACCTTGCTAAACTGGTTGATGGTTTTGATTAGTTCTTTGTGGAGTTTTTAGGTTTCCACGTAGATTAACATATCATCTGTAAATAAGGACAGTTTTACTTCGTCCCTCCCTATCTGGACTCCTTGTATGTCTTTTTTCTGTCTTATTGCTCGGGCTAGAACTTCCAATGTTATGTTAAAGAGCAGTGGGGCAATAGTGGACACCCTTGTCTTGTTCCTGATCTCAAGGGAAAGGCTTTCAGCTTTTCTCC
>NW_004567137.1:11721354-11756630 GCF_000260355.1 Condylura cristata
TTCTTTTTCTAGTTCTTTAAGTTGGGACATTAGATTGTTCCTTTGAATTATTTCTTGTTTCTTTATGTTAGTCTGTAAGGCTATATATTTTCCTCTTATAACTGCTTTTAATGTGTCCCATAAGTATTGGAGATTTTTGTCGTCATTGTTATTCTTCTCCAGGTATTTTTTGATTTCTTCTTTGATCTCCTCATTGATCCAATGGTCCTCCAGTAGTGTGGGTTTCAGTCTCCATATGGTAGGTGGGTTTCTTGTTTTCCTTTATGGTTTATAAAACAATGCTGGTACTTAGTAAACAATGATAACTGCTCCCTATTAATATATAGCCAAGCCCACATTTTAAATATATCTAACTGTTCTTGCAACATAAAGAATTTTTAAAAGTAAATGCTCTGTTATAGAGGATACTGGTTGACCATTATGAATAATAGACTGTCCCCCAAATTTAGCCACTTAAAGCACTGATTATCTCACACAGTTTCTGTCAGTTAACAGTTTGAAAATGCCTAAGCTAAGTGCTTCTGATCTGGGGATTCTGCAGTTGCAAGCATCAGTCAGGGCTGCAACTATCTGAAGGTTTGATTGTGGATGGAAAATCTGCTTCCAAACTGACTCAATCACATGGCTGGCTAC
The DNA here is from genome assembly GCF_000260355.1 of Condylura cristata. Taxonomy (NCBI): domain Eukaryota; kingdom Metazoa; phylum Chordata; class Mammalia; order Eulipotyphla; family Talpidae; genus Condylura; species Condylura cristata. The sequence goes on from NW_004567137.1 coordinate 11,721,988, forward strand.
TCAGCACTCGCTACTAGCAGTATTTTTTCATTGGGCTAGGTAAGTACCCAACATTGGCTTCCACAAAAACAAGTGATAAAAGAGAAGAAAGCAGAAGCCATGATACCTTTTATGAATTAACTTTAGAAGGCACAGTCCATCATTTCTTCAATACCATATTGATTGCTTGACTCAGTCCTATTCAGTACATGGAGGTGAGATCTATGCAGGTGAATGAAAATCAGAGGGTGACACTTACTGAGTCATCTTAGAGGTGAATTACAATGTGCTCTGGATGGACAGTTCTCATTTATGTTGTAGTCTGCAGTCACTAATGGCTCTTTTTCTCCCTCTTTCTTTTTCTTTGTACTGTAATATACTTTAATTTACTAGACTGCAATTGGTATATTTAATAGCATAGTTCAGATTCATCTACTACTCATAATGAACAAGGCCTCCTCACAGTACGAAGAAAGCATACAAAAATACCAGAAGGCAGCTCAGCTCTTCCAGGGAAAGGTAAGTTTGGAATGAGAGATGCCCTTTTGAATAGCCATCCTGGGACACTAGAAATAGGAAGAAGGGGCCAGAGAAGTGAGATAAGTAAGGAAACAAGTATGTATGAGGATTAATGAAGCTGGAACTGGTACATAATCATACTACTCTGCTTTAAAGGTTTAAATGTATTTTTTATTGAAAGCTATATAATCATATTGCCTTCATGGTAAGTTTATTTCTTTTTTTCTGCATTCATCGGTGGGCAGAAATTGGAGACCCCAAGCACTAAGAGCGAAAATCACTGTTTACTTCTTGTCATGATCTCATAGGAGTTAAACCTCAGAGCTTATTTCCCATATAAAGTCCCTATAATTACTGGATACCTATTGATATTGATTAAATAGGTATTTCTTTTCCTTCCCTACTTTGAGTAGTTCTACCTGATATCACTGAAATAGTAAAACTCTAGAGACCTTTTCAAGGATAAGAACATTTGGTGTTTTTTTTTTTTTTCAAATATTTACTGTTACTGATTATATATGAGCTTCTAACCAGAACATTCTAAAGAAGTGTATTTTGAATAAAAGATTTGATTTAACAATACACAATAGTTACCATTACCAACCACTTAAGATATGGTAGAAACTGCTAGAAATATTAAATGCATCTTCACATTTAATGCTCCCTAACAAAAGGCTATTTTGCCAATGAGAAGCCTGAGCCTCAGAGAAGCTTAATAATGTGACAAAGTCACAAAGCTTAAAAAAAAAAAAGTGGAGGTAAAATTTGAAATCTATTTATACTTTGAACCATTAGGTTATACTCTATTTCTTAGGAACTCACTAAAGCTTCTTCCAGTTAAAATTAAATAAATTTGATCAAAGGGATGAAATACCAAAGAAATACATTTTAATTGCATTGAAACCTAAATGGTATGGCATAGACCACATATTCATTGTAAACTGTAACACTTACAAGGCCTTATTATCTCCAGGACCTCAAACAGATCTTTTTCTTTCAAATTTCTCCAACTGCAGATTCTTTTTGTGTTGGTAGACAGTAGTGTGAAGGAACATGGGAAGGTGATATCATATTTCAAACTAAAGGACTCTCAACTACCTGCTTTGGCAATGTATCGTACTGTTGATGAGGAGTGGGATACACTGCCTATTGAAGAAGTCTCAGTCGAACAGGTGCAAAACTTTTGTGATGGATTCCTGGCAGGAAAATTGTTGGTAAGTATGAGAGTACAGGCAAATCAAGTTGGCTGCCCCCCTGTGACTCTTTTATTTCCCTTTCCCTGGATAAAAAGCTTTTGGACATCATTACCTTTGATTAAATGCAAGGTGGATAAGGATGTGGTGGCCAGGATCAGAATTATGTTAAGGTAGGCCCAGCTTGGTGGCACAATGGGTGAAACTGCAGCACTCTGAAGCTGTCTTCAGACAATTGGCAAGAGTTTGAATCCCAAGGCTAGGTAGGTGACCCACATGGCATGGCAGATCTCTCCTGACCTGTCTTCTGCTTCCCTCAGCAGTGTATTTCAGTAAATTGCCTGTTCTGTTCCCCACTCTGTCACTCTGAGGCCTTTCACCCACCCCAGCACTTCTGACCTGTACCCCAGTTCTTCTATGCAGAAATAAATAAATCTTTAAAAAAAATAATTGTGTTGATGGGAAGCCCACGGGAATTACAACTGATATGGAAAAAGACACAAAATGATGTAAACATAAACTATTATATTATTTTTAAAAAAGAATTATGTTAAGCCACATTTAAGAGGTATTCAGAAAGATCTTACTTATTAAAGGACTTGAATTTAGGGTTTTGCTATTATGTGCATAATATCAACAGAAGACAAATTAAATCTATATAGAGTTCATGAGCTAAAAACTGAAGACAGATTTAAGGACTTTTAGGAGTAGTTAGATAGTTCAAGTGACTGATCTCAAAATTCAAAACAAGAGTGGACTCCAAAATCTACATATCAATATCATAATGTTTTTCAGAGAGAAAATCGTGATGCAAAAGAAAAGACTCCAAAGGTGGAACTCTGATTTTCCCTATGATTTCTGTCTACTAACCATTATCTACAATATGCTGAATAAAAAGGAACAATTCAAACCTCAGAGGCATTAAACAAAAGGATCATCAAGTTTCTGCAAATGCATGCGCATACACATCCGCTCTATTTGTAACTAAAATATCAATGACTGTTCTTATCGTTTCTTTTAAAATTCCTACATGGTCTCACTACTCATTCAATGGCCTCGCATGCATCTACACTGTATGACTATACAGTATAATATATTATAAAGCATTTCACTTGATGGAGGCTTTCAGAGAAATACCGTGCTGCTCTGGGAAGAAGAGACATTCCTAAGGAGAGATTGTGCTGATTTGTCACTTAATATTGAATTTGTACACTACACATGACTGACACACAATGTAGTTTCTGCTCTTTCTAGATGACCTACAAGTTGAAATTTTACTTTTCTCACAAGCATGTGTCCCTTTCTAACTTGCAGTCAAGTCTTTTTACCAAAATTTAAATAATGTTTCCAAACCTCTGGACTTAGTAGAATCAGACCATTTACAGACGCTATGTTTAACGTTCCTAACTCCCCATGTAAATGAACAACCCACAGAATAAATAAAAGGCAATCATGTTATAGGAAAAGATTGGCATCTCTTGCAAGCCTAACCTTTTGTAAATATCCAGGTGCCCAACCAAGCTGTATTAACCTCAGCCTTTAGTGCCCACTATTCACGATCAAGTTATGAGCCACTCCTATGTTATTGTTCCCTCTGTGGGTGGGCAGGGAGATGGGTTAGTACCATTCAGAACTAGAAATCAAATCAGGTAAAAGGTTGGGGAATGGGTATGAGCAGGGGACAGCAGACACTGGGGAAGTGAGGCCAGGGCTGACTCAGCATGCATTATTGCAGGTGAGGTGGGCAATGAAGTGGAGCAAGTTTGGCCAAGTACCTCTGGCTCGTAGGCTGTTCCTGTCAATACACAGATACTACATTGTTCCCAGGAGTCTCTTGGCTCAGAAAGAAAGTACCTAAGTGCTGAAGAGCTGAAAAACCACAGTGCACACCTAAGAATTGGTCCAAGTGAGGCATAGAGTGAAAGACTTAGTTGTTCCTTTCTGTCGGGAAAACGCCATAGCTTCTGAGCAACCTCCCAGCAGCTGGCCAGGACCCCGTGAAAGCGGCAGTGTGGCCGCTCCTCTGAGCAACATGAGACGGACAGAATTTGGAGGAAGCCATCCATCCACCCCCAGGGCTGCTGAAAACCACCCAAACAGCTTCTGCTTGAGGCTGAAAAATATTCCTAGGATAGGCACATCCCAGAAGCCTCCCTTTGATCCTGTAAACCAAAGTTCACAGTCAGGAAATTCTTCCTGATGTCCAGCTGAGATCCTCCTGTCACACAAGCTGGTTCCTCTTCACCTACAATCCACAGAAAGCCATAACAGCTGCCAATCACCATCTTCAAATGTCACCCCACTGGTTGTGGGTAAGCCTCCTTATCCAGTCAGTTTTTCTCCATACTCACAATCCAACTCTTCTGTTTGTTTAAAAGTTATTTGATTCACTTTATTTTTTTTCTCTCTTCTCTCTTTCCCAATGGTCCCTCTTTCATGGGACAACAATCCCACTTGAATTAAGTAAATGCTAAAGCATTAAGTTCCCATGAGCTACATTATGATCAGTATTGGGTTAATTTTACTCAAAATAGCCTCTCAATGATTATTGTCAACATCAAATACACAGATCTTATTTACAGTATATTTTGCTGCTGAATGACATTCGATAGCAATTTTATTATATTGTCTTTTGTATGCTTACTTTTGTCTTTATGGCACTGTTATTCCTTTTCCATGGATAGTTCCCTAAAACTGCAAGATATATTGCCTTCTTTCCTCTAAGTCATTCCTGTTCTTCATAGTTATGAGGAATCTGAACCAAAGAATGGAAATTCTTTGGAAAAAGAGATGTATAAAGGTTCTAATTTATTCACTAAAGGTCAGAATCAGTATTATAAATATCCTTTATATTACGTCTAGCTTTTCTTCCAGGAGTAATAACTTCCTAAGACTCTAGATTAATCCCCCCCAATCTATGTTATTATTTTCTATTGAGATAGATCGCGGCTACTTTTCCTTAGTAGAATCATTCACTGGCTCGTTACACTGTGGAATAATTTTTCATTTAAAGTATGAAGGAAGTGGCGATGTTATGCAAGAGACCCTTGTCAAAGATATTGACTCAGATTTGGAAGATTTCATGTTAGAAGGAAGGAGTGGGAGTACAGCATGAGTCAGAAGGTGGCCAGGGCAGCTTGTGTTTGAGTCTTATCTCTTCTGTGATGTGGCTTTGTGATCTTGGGAAAACTAATTTCTGTCCTGGAATTTCAGTTCATTGAGGATAATACAGTAATTCATAGGATTTTTTTGAGATCCCAGAGTACAGAATCTGCTATTATTTTTATTTTATTATTAATATTATACTAGCTTTCCCAGGTAACAGCTAATTCTTCCACTGTCTAACTTACAGAAAAGGATTTCTTTTAGGATTTTTTTTTAGGTGACACTGGATTACAACACTGAATGTAATTCAGTGTAATAGGTTCACACCTCCTCAAATGTATATCACCACACCGACCTTGAGAGTATCTATCTACACCCCTTTGCCATATACCATTTGGTCTCCTCCCCTTTCATTCCTCACCTCCACTGCCCTCCCTCTCTAGAAGCCTCAATTCTATAATGATATTTCCAGGCTTTATCTACATTTAATTTTGTCAATTAAATTGTTTTGTTTCTACATAAGGATGAAGTAATCTGGTAATTTGTCTTTCTCTTTCTGGCTTACTTCATTTGGCATAATACCCTCCAATCCCCTTCAGGATCTTTAAAAGTACTGACATGGGAGTCACACCTGAGATTAAAGAAGTGCATGAGATAACTATTTTTTAATGTACGTCTTACTATTATTCACCTACAGTGAAGTCAACAGATTGGGAAGATGGCTGCCATTAAAAAGATGTCCAGTTCCTGGGCCCTCCCTGGTGGCGCAGTGGATTAAAGTGCAGCACTAAGAATCAAAAGCCACTTCCATATGAGTTCGATCCCTGCCTGCCCCGGAGGTGACCCACAAAGCATGGCAGACCTCTCCTGACCCGCCCACTGCTCCCCTCAGCAGTGTACTTCGTCAGTCCTCCTGTTATGCTCCCCACTGTGTCTCTGGTGAATCCTCCCGCCGCTCCTGCACATCTGGCCTGTATCCCAGTTCTGTATGCATAAATAAATAAATAAATCTTAAAAAAAAAAATCCAGTTCCCAAGGGATCGTGCTTAGTGAAATAAACCAGAAAGAAAAGGAAAAATACCAGATGGTTTCACTCATAGCAGGAGTATAAAGGACCAGGGGAGAAAATAATAATAAAAATGAACAAGTATATACCAGAGACATTTTACAAGGGTGGAGTGGGGAATGGAATAAAAAATGGGGGAGAGGGGAAGTACACTGTACTTTGGTGATGGGAAGCCCACGGGGATTACAACTGAGATGGAAAAAGGCACAAAATGATGTAAAAATAAACCATTATATCATTTTTTAAAAAATTTTTTAAAAAGGTGTCCAGTTCCGGCCCTCCCTGGTGGCGCAGCGGGTTAAAGCACTGCACTGAGAAGCTAAAGCCACTTCCGCATGAGTTCAAATCCCGCCTGCCCCGGAGGAGACCACATGGCGAGGCAGACCTCTCCTGACCCGCCCGCTGCTCCCCTCAGCAGTGTACTTCGTCGATCTGCCTGTTCTGCTCCCCGCTCTGTCTCTGGTGAAGCCTCTCACCGCCCCTGAGCCTCTGGCCTGTACCCCAGTTCTGTATGTACAAATAAATCTTTGAAAAAAAAAAAAAAAAAAGGTGTCCAGTTCCCAAGGGATCATGCCTAGTGAAATAAGCCAGAAAAAAAAGAAAAATACCGGATGGTTTTACTCATAGCAGGAGCATAAAGTACTGTGGGGTGGGGGAGGAGGGGGATAATAATAATAATGAGCAGAGACATTTGATAGGGATAGAATGGAGAATGGGATCAAAAATGGGGGGCGGGGTGTGCACCGGATTATGGTAATGGCACATGGATGAATTGGTGATAGGAAATCCACAGGGATTACAATTGAGATGGAAAAAAGCACAAAATGATGTAAAAATAAACTATAATAATAATAATAAAGATGTCCAGTTCCCAAAAGGAGGGAACAAGGCATACCATTCAGGGCAGTGTGGGGAAGCAACAGGGTCCATCAGGACACAGTAGTAGCTAAGAGACAACATGAAAAATATTACCACACTTTATTCTGGTTTCTACAAAAAGGAGTGAGCAAGGCAACATAAGTAGCCTTAAGATCGGATGGTTTGAATAATTTCAGCAAGGCTGAGATTATCCAATGGAGGTATTTGTGCTGAGATATCTTTGCAGGGTTGTCCAACATTGAAAAATGGGGTCCAGATCTCTATATCCTCACACTGATTATAGTTTACATAGAAGAAAGTTGTGTGATCATGGACAAGAAGACTTGTCCCTAGCTGTCTGGACCTAGCCATGGTGATTAGAGCAGGGAGATGGAGACCCAGATCATGCATGCCCTTTGAGAACTCAGGAGAGGAGGTAGCTAGGGAATAAACTCTGGACTTACCAGTTTACACATGAAAGACACTTTAGCAGATGATCTGTTTACTACATCTAGAAATTATCTCATCCTGGGAAGGACAACCTCTCCAGAGTCAGCAAGTCCCCCAAGTATCAAAGCATCAAAAATACATGGCTAATACAATGCTCTACTACCACTAATTATGAGCTTCCTCTCCCAACTCACCTAGCTTGGTCATGCTACAAAGGAAGGCATGCTGTCTTCCTCAGGGCCCTGTTAATGCACATGTCTTGTGTAGCTGGGGACAGGATGGGTGCCTTGTGATGTATTATTTTAAGAGAATTTTATTTATTAGTTTGTCCATTCATTATTTAAATGCTTACTAATCTAAATTACAAGTGTGCCAGAAGAAAAACTTTCCCAAAGACAACAAAGTTCGTTTTGTGTGATAGCTATATAACAGTGAAGTTTTGGTTGTACTAACAACTGGCAGCATGGAAACCATTAGACTAATTCTAGGTGATGAAGAGAGAACATAACAGGGAAAGTTGGGTAGAAGAGAAGAGAGGTGCTGCTGAGAAAGATGGACAGGAAGCTGGCAAAAGGTTAAGGAGGACCCCAAGTTGATGGAAGTCACAAAGAGGAAGAGTCTACCACAAAAGAGAAGAGTGTCCTCATGAACACGCTTCATTTCACAACTGAATTGGGAACCAGTCCTATTTATTTCACCTTTATAAAAGTACCTGATGTTCTAAACAGAAAAAAAAAAAACCAGGAAGTGGGAATATCTAACCCATTCTAATCACAATACTTCTTATATGAAGAAACCTAAAGAATAGAAAAAGACGAAGTTAAAAGCTTTTGATTTGTTTTGAGACTTTGGATAAAGGTATTCTAGAAATCGAAGAAACAAGTGAATTTTAAAATTATATCTCTGTAAATATGAAGAAGAGTCACTCTCCATCATTCACTTCCAAGATCAGCTAATGTGTCATTCCTTGCTTTTTATGCTGTAAGCACAAATCATTGTTTTTGTGGGTTTGACAAATATGTGAGTGACACAGGAGTGGAAGATGATCACCATAGTGTTTATTACACAAACCTAGCACACTGTGTCCTTGAAGGCTGTCATAACAGTATACAATGGTATGTGAAAGAATTTATATTATGTTACACCTTCATTGCGTTTGGGAGAGAACAGATTTTTAGAGACTGTCCAAGAGTGTTCCTTCTCAGTAAGCCACTCATTTATTCCTTCATCAAACATTGATTGAGTACTTCTACCATGGGATGAAGATGTATCAGAAACAGAGCAGACCCCACAAAGCATATTGTTAATCTCACCTCTTTCCATCCCCAACCTTCTGGTTCCCCAAAGTAGAAAAAAATATGAAGTTCAAAAGAAAAAAATATGAAGGTCACTGGGAACTTGAATAGTGGTCATAATTTTTACTGTACTTAGTAGATATTCAAGTACTGATGTTGATGATGATAATGTGTACTCAAAGAGAAACAATGAGGTGAATAGTAATTGTGAGTAAGCAAAAATTGATCTAGATTGAACTCCAAATTCTCATCATAATGCATATTTATATCAGCTAAATTCATGGAGTACATCATATTTCTTGCTATCTTTCTCTTTATGTTCAGTTGACAATGCCTTGCCTTCTTGTCTCTACCTCCTGCTCCTCAGTCCTTCTAGTATGTCTGCCACCTTTCAAACAATAGCCCACTATGTGATCCATCCCTTATTTACTTTCTTTCCAATTCAAGGTCTTTATGTTTACTCTCCTCTATCTCTACTCTCTCTGTACCATCTCTTCCTAAGATGTTTCTCAGGTCATCACATGGGGAAGAGTTTCAGAAGGGTTGAATGATAGTGTTAGGACTGAGCAAAAAGGGGAATGGTCAGAGAAGGAAGTATCTAGAAGGAAGTGGAACACATTGAGAGTACATTGAAAGCTCTGGTCCTGTTCTGCAATCTCTACCACTTAAACTGTGGTTGGTTACAAGAGGTATTCCACCACACTTTGGCTAGCAGGTCATAAAATGACTAACTGTTACTCTACACACTTTGGCAAACATGCCACCGGATGAAAATGCAAAATAATTACTTGTGAGCTAACTCCTTAGACCTGCAGTCTCTCTTGGATTGACTCATCTGTTCATTCCACATGCTATTTTTCCTTAACACCACTATTGGCATGCCAGGGCTGGAGAAAGGAAGAGGCTAGTCAGTCAACAAGTGGAAATGGTGGGGCAGGCAGGTGGTTTGTGGTAAGCTATTAACATGATTGTGAAATGCAATAATGGTAGAGGTCAACAATGTGATGTTGATTCATAAGGTGAGCGCAAAAGGTCAGAGAACCATTGCTCAGCTGGGCGCAACTGGTGGTTCAGGCTGGATATAATTAGGAAAGTCAGACCAAGTGCTAAAATGGCAATTTAAAGGGCTAGTTTTAGAATTGTCATCACTTATGACCCTGTACTTCTCTCCCTACCTCCTCATTTTTTAATTTGTTAAAGTACAAAATATGCAAGTTCATCAGGATTTCCTCAAGAAGAAAGTCACCATTTTCCAACTGTGTAATTCTAATTACATCTTAGTGTTTTTACATAGCAATTTCCAAACAGCTCAAATCACAAAACAATTTCCATGAGGTTCTCAAATTTTCTGATTTGAAATACATGATTTCAAGTTCTGAGAAGAGATAGGCATTTTAACAATAAACTTGAAAGGAATTTATTGTTAGATAACTAAGGAATGAAAGAAGAAAGCTAAGATAACCATCAAGCAGGACATTAAAAGGGATGCATTTGGAAGAGCTTTTATATCAGTTACAGTTCTTAGTCACCAAAAACAGAATAGATTTCAAACCACAGCAAAGGCTATTTTGATTGTGGCATTAATAATAATTTCACATGCTCTTCTACAAATTCTTGACCCTGTTTCCGTAAGGGATACACCCCTTAAATAAACAAATTAAAAAATATATCAGGATTAAAGGTTTGTTTTGTGGTTTTCTTTTCTTTTTTTTTTTCTATAGAGAGATTGAGCTTCAAAGAACTTCATAGCCGTGTATAAAGTTTCCATAGGGAATGACTTCTCTCTGAAGGAAAAATTCACTTCTCCACACAGCTACTCCTTCCGTGAGAGTTATTCCTCTGCCCAGCTAAAACATTATCATACAGTTTTATTTACTTGTGCCTAAACTAAATTTATGTCACTTATATTCTGTCATAGTAAAATATTGTTCATTATAAGAGCCAGCCATACAGTGCAGTTCATTACAAAGATTCAGGTAAAGGGATTGTCTCTTTGGTCTAGACATTCATTGTTAAATTTCTTGGTAACAGGTTCAGAAAAAAAAATAAGACTTATGATTCCAAATGCCATATGTCTCTCCAAAATGAGCCCAATACATGTCCAATCAAGTTAGCTAAAAGCAAGTTTTGTAAAAATAAACATAGGAACATATAGATCTTTTCTAGTTCATATGAACAGAAAGAAATGGGTGGACTGTTATAAGGAAAACTAAAATGAAAGAGGATATTTGTATTGAAGTTCTGACTTACATTAAATTTCCAATAATTCAGCATGTCATGTTTGGAACATCACTGTCTCGTTTTCCTACATGTGAATTGGAATTAATTTGAACTTTTTATCTGCTTACAAGTATGTAATAGAGATAAGATGGCAACAGAAAGCTTTCTGAAATATAAAAATACAGATTGAGTTTCACTGGACTCAGAAACTCTATGAACCAGATCTTCCAATACACTGTTACCCGTGCTTAGATGCTTAAATATAGTTATTAAAGACAGTGACAATGGCTAAGGAGGGGAGAGGAGAGAACTGTTTAATCCTTAAATGCAGAGTCTATCAATTAACAAAGAGCTGACTCTGAATTTGTGTTTCAGAACTAGTGTATGCAAGCTGAATTGGTCCCATGTTTATTTTCCCATTCCAGAAAGCCAGGCTGAGTCTCCCTATTTGTATGTACCAACTGGTAATTTCACAACAAATAGTTCTAAACTAACCTCTCTGGGGAGGAGGTAGACATTTAACTTGTCTGAATCTCAGACAAGTGGTATCTCAGTACCACACAGAACAAGGTGATAGGAAAAATTGCTGAAAGGGTTCTTTTAACTCTAACACACTGAGTTTTGAAAATCTAAGGAAAAGGAGGGAAAACCTGACAGAATGACTAGTTCTGTCCTGGGCACTAAGCTGGACATATTGCCTTCCTATTGTCTCCTCAAAATGAAAATAACTTTGGTGCCATTAAGGCCAACACAGTCTTAATCTACACACTGGTTTGTAAATCAGTCACCAGACTCAATTCAAAAGTGGCTGATTCTATTTCTGTCTGACTTTTGGTGCCAAAACTCAACCCCCAGTTTGTTTGGTTTTTCATAAATTTATTCTGTTGTTGCGGACATTGTGTAAAATGGAAAAAACAAGTCTAGACTGGTTGAGTTCAGGAAGTTAGGGCAGGGTTTCTTTATTAAAAATAAACATCCTCCTCCTTGTTTCCTTTTCACTCTTTTCTCACAAATCAGTTTCCAAAACCCTTGGAATTCAGGGCTCCAACACACAACTATTGCCTGTAAATAATAAAGCCAAGGAAACAAGTTCTTAGGGGCGGTTAACGGTAATACAAGACAAATAATTAATTGCCTGAAACTTTTGTCTTCCTTTTATAAAAGTTGGTGCATTAGTCCCAGAATAAAACACAGATTTGTCTGAATCTTTCATTGCATCACTGTGGCAGTCACTGCCTCCTAGCTTTATGGACAGTGGCCTTTATGACTTCCTGTCTAAACAGGATATTTTGATCTACAACTAGATACTTGATCAAGTTTATTCTCAGCCCTCTCCTTTCACCTTGAAGGGCTTGTCTTTCCATTTGAATCTTCCTCTTTTCTCTTCAGGGATTTTTGTGATGTGCTATTAAAATATAGGGATCCATGATTAGTAAAACATACAGATGAGCTATAAAAGGAAATACCATGGTAGTTACTTCTACTCCTTCAATGAACACTTGCAGGAGTCTAGTAGAAGGCTGTATGGCATGGCAATTAAGCAAATTGGCTCTAATTTGGTAAGACAGCCTGAGTCTATTACTTAATATTGGTGGGAAATTTTGTAACTTTCTGTACTTACCTGTGTTTGTGTCCACAAAGTAAAATGGGAACAATCTTAGAACTTACCTCCTAGTTTACTGATGATGAAATGTCATAGCACAAGTTAAGATCTGAAATATAACTTGGCACATGGCATAATAATAATGAATTATTTTTCATTATATTTGAAGACTATTTCAAAGTGGACAGATGTCACAAATTTCACACACTCCTTTGTTTTTCCTTCCTTCCCTCATCTCTGCTAAGTTTCTAATTGTCTTCAAATATATAATATGACTTTGAGGTAGAGTATTTAAGAAGGTAAGTAGTTAAAAACATTGGGAAAATCTTTTGCAATTACATAGTTCTTTCCACATTGTCTCTCTCATAACATATTTTTGTTTGCCAAATTATGGTCCATGGCCCACCAAAGGCTAAGTGACAAATTAAACTTGGGGTCTGAGGTTATAGCAAACCACTAAACTATGTAGACAAGTAAACCTTTTCTGAGTGGAAAGGGATTTCTCGTCTCCTTATAGGGAACTATGGAAGTATTTATAGTCACAGTCACACATCTCACAACAATACCAACTGTAAACTATTACTTAAAAAGCAATTTAGCAATAATTTTACTTGACTTGGTTAAACAAAAAAAAAAATTTGTACTTATCACCTAGTCTGTACAAATAATTCCAATGAATTTATGTAGTTTAAAGTGTCTCTACATACTCAACTTTGTTGATATTGTTAATATATTGTTTGGTTTTATTATCATTACTCATGAACCACTTAAAAATATCAAACAAAAGGAAAGGATAGTCACTTACTTCTAAGGACTCATCTATTTCATACATCCTTGAACACAAAGCAATTCGTTCTACAGAGACAGATAGGTAGGCATCTACTTAGGGAAAGGAGTATATATATATATATATATATTTGCAAAATGAATAAATTTTACTTGCATGGGCTGATGACAAATATTTATCAAAGTTTATAATAGTTATTTTCATAATTATCCCACTCCACAACTTTGTTCCACAAAAATGGGGATCTACCACCTTGCTTATTAACACAGTACACTACATTGATGAACATTCATTGCGAGGAGCGGGTCCATGGTGCTGGGCTAATCCACAGGAACACCCAGTGGCAAATCCTGATACAGGCACAGACCTCAAAGCACTTCCTATGATCATTTTGTGTCTTCTTAGCATACTGAGATTATTTACTTATTTTCATTAGTTCATTTTATGTTTCTAATACAAAAATTAATCTCACTGAGAGCAGGATAGCTGACTGCTTTACTCAGTGTATGGCTTGCATACAGTTGCGGCCTAACGTATGGCTTGAAAATACATTCATAAACCTGTTGGCCATTTGCTTTTCCTCTTTTTAGCTATTCTGCCCATTTTTGACTGATTGGTTACTTTGTTTTGTTGAGTCGTGTGAGTTTTTTGTAGATTTTTGTGACTGGACTTTTATCAGTTGTACAATCTGCAAAAATTTCCCCCAATCAGTAGGGTGTCTCTTTGTTTTGGTTAGTGACTCTGCTGTACAGAAGCTTTTTAGTTTGATATACTATTAATCTTTTCCTTCACTTCCTTTGCTTTGGGGGGGAATGTGTCTTTAAAGATGTTACTGTGATGTATGCTGTGTAATGCTTTGCCTATGCTTTCTTCTATATTTTTTGTGATTTCAGGTCTTACATTCAGGCCTTTTATCCATTTTGAGTAGTAGTCTAGCCTCATTCTTTTGCAAGTAGTCCAGTTTCCCACATCATTTACTGAACAAACTTTCATTGTATATTTAAAGAACTGTTTTAATGCAAATATACAAAATTCATAAAAGCTGGTATCTAAAAGAAAGTCTTGTAGGAAATGAGAAAATAAATATAAAAATCACCATCTCTAATGACATACAGGTAATGAAACAAGAAATAAATAACAAAAGATTTTTAAAAACATGTGTTTAAAAAACTTAAGTACTACTAAATAATTCATGCCAATATTTGAAATAGTTTTAATTCCCTCCCTATATAAACTGACCCAGAAAGTAGAAAAGGAGAACCTCTGCAACTCATATTATAATGTTAGTATAACTTTGCCATAGAAACAGAACAAGTAAAGTCAAATAAAGTTATAGATGCTTCTCACTCATAAACTCAGATTTAAAAATCCAAAGTAAAATTTAAGCAAAACTATTATCTTTTTTTTTTTCAAAATTGACAGATATGAACAAGTAAGAAAGACATACTAGTTATGCAAGAATAGTTCAATGTAAGGTTGACCTACTTAAATGTGCATTTTTTTTCCATCCACAGATTCCAAATTCATGGATTCAACCAAAGACAGATGTCTCTTGGTTGAATTTGTCATGTGGAACCAGGGGATGCAAAGGACAAATCATAAGGGACTTTAGCATCTGCAGATTTGGTATCCTTGACAATCCTGAAAACAATCTCTTGCAAATACCAAAGGACAAGTGGTGAATTTGAGGGAATCAAAATTTATGTACAGATTTTCAGCATTATTTGATTTTTATTATAGATTAATTCCATTTGCCTACCTTTATTCCTGGTCCTCACTGAAGAGTATTTGAATTGCCTCCTTTTTTAAATGTTTGTATTGTATTCTCCACTCTTCTCCCCCCGCCCCCAAACCCATTTTGGTACATGCTGTTAGTGGGAGTTCTTTCCTTCAAGCATCTTTATGCTCTAGATGATTTTCCATTAGGCTATCTGGCAGGACCTGTATAGAGTTATTTAGAAAAATCACTGAAATGTTTCAGCATCTTCTTCTTTTTTGATTTGTTCTTTCAGGATACTTTTTAACTGCCCTGAGATTGAATAATTAATTCTAGTTTTAGCACATATGGAAATCATTCCTACAAGTCAGCCTTGCCAAATCTATTCATGGAAGCCTATGTTGTTGTTTGCTCTTAGTGCAACAGAAAGACATGCTGGCAAGGAACATAGTGAGTCAGCTTTTTTACTTATCTTTGAGCCCACACAGGAAAAGCCTCAGTCAGATGAACTGCATCTGACTCCAGAAGAAATGAGTCCAGGTATAAAACACAATATGAAGACCAAATGTGAGGACTAAGAAATCCAAGTAAAGTTGCCAGATGAGCTAAGGTCAAAATTGACCTCCAGTTGCTCTAAAAACATTTTGCCTTTTGTACCATTGTCCATTTGATTTGTTTTTGGCAGCAAAATATTAAATACTTAAACACTGCTTTTCTTGAGAGCACATCGTGTAGAGAATAGCCAGTATCTGTATCAGAGTTCTTTCTCGTTTCCAACAACTTTGGCTTCAAAACATATGTACTCACAATTCCTTCAGCACTGGTTGTTGACCTTGTGAGAAAGTTCATACGTCATTGTCATCTGAAGATGGGAATTACTGAAATATACTCCAACAAAAACAGCACAGCTTGGGAAAAGGGAGACAGGTACAATATTTTCTTCTTTTCAGCTATTCAGTAAATGTCCAGTGAGTGCAAGAAAGAGAACTAAAATTTATGTTATTTTTTTAACCATGTAGCAGAGAAGGGAGGATTGTTTTGAGCAGGAGAGAAAGTGAAGAAATGAAACACCATTTAATGATTAAGTATGAAATTCTTCATTTTCAATGCCATATATTCTTGTTTTCTTTCTACTACACTTTTTAGACCTATAATTTGCATTTTGGTGATTTTAGGTATACCTACATTTGGTGCTGTTCAAATTATTAGTCTTTTTTAAAGGACCTAGTTTCACATGCATGGGTCATGACAGCAAATCACTGTGTAAAAATCAAGATGTAAAGAAAGGCACATAGAGGAAGAATTTATGACCCCACCCACAGTAAGGGAACATTCTTGTTGTACTCTTCCAGAAGAATTCTGGCTATTCAAGTGATTTTTCTTAAAGAGATAATATGGTTTTTTTTTAAGATTTATTTATTTATTCATACAGAACTGGGGTACAGGCCAGAGATGTGGAGAGTGAAAGGATTCACCAGAGACAGACTGGGGTGCAGAACAGGCAGACTGATGAAGTACACTGCTGAGGGGAGCAGCGGGCCAGTCAGGAGAGGTCTGCCTCGCCATGTGGGTCACCTCCAGGGCAGGCGGGGATTGAACTCATGCAGAAGTGGCTTAAGCTTCTTTGTGCTGTGCTTTAACCCGCTGCACCACCAGGGAGGGCCGATAATATGTTTTTTTATGCTATAATTTAGTTTTACATTGAAAATATCTGGAAGCTTTTCAGGAATAGTGCTATTTTATAAAGAGAATAATCAGGTAATTTAATATATTGCTATATAAGGCAAATTTCAAACAAGTGAGTGAAGAAGCATTCTTCCCTTCTCTCAACATACAAATAATTATTTAGCATTTGAAATTATAATAATTTCCTATCTTCACCAGTTATTAAATTTAACCTCAGTTAAAGGGCAGACATATTTTCAGTATGTGTTATACGTCTGCTGGATTGACTTTTTAAGGACAAAGTCATAGAGCTCTTAATGGTTTTCAAACACTGCACTAGCTTTCTCCATAGTATCAGATGAATGGGACTGGACTACAGAGATGATTGGAACACAATCCCAGACTTCCCTCAAGGACATAAATTCAGTGCAGGCACAGCCATATAAGCAATTTCAATATTCTGTATTGACAATGGGTAATACTTCTAAGAGACCGTAGTAGGGTTACTATAGAAACACACTGGAGACATTTAACTCAATATGTAAATTGCTAAGAACAAGGGCCTTGTTTCTTTCAACAAAAAACAATTCAGCCTTTCGAGAAATGTCATTTCCTAGAGAGAGCTGCAGGCTAGTGGATAAATGTGTCTGGAGTGGAGGGAGAGGAGGAGACCAGTGACTGTGACCATCAAGAGTGAGTGGCAGGATGGAGAAAAGAAATGAATGAAAATACATACTATATATCAGAGAGAAAGGGGGAGGAAGGGAGGGAGGAATGACCAGTGGAAGGGAAAGAAATAGGATAATGGCAATGGAGTTTTGGTGAAGGGTAAGTGAAGAATGTGCCCATATGGGTGTGTAAAAATGTACCCCCAAAATGATGCAGTTACATAAATAACTACTAAAATGTTAGGAAAATGAATAGACAATTAAATCCTTACAACAATTCATATAATAATTGCCATCCCTTCCATATTCAGTAAGAAAATGATTTATCCCGGGTGATGAAGGTAGTTAGAAATAACAATAACAGCTACTTTCATGATAAATATATATAATATCCCAGTATTGTACAAGCTATGTGCTTGTATGCACCAACTCAATTCTATAAGCTACTACAATTCTATAAGCTGCTTTATATCATCCCTTCCGATTTTCTTAGATGAAAAGTAAGAATTAGAGAAAGGGCAGGAGGAGAATTCATATTCAGCCAAGCTGACTGAAAAGGCCCAAGCTCTTTTCACTAATATGTCTCCAAAGAATTAGGAATTCATGTAAGAGAGATATTGGTTTAATTCAAGCTGTGTGTTTTAAATAACAAAAGACTTGGAAGCTAATCTCAAAGACCTTGTAGTGTGGCAGAAGAAAAAAAACAAATGCTCATGTCTGACTCTCATCCTTAAAAATCCCACACCCCAGCCTATAGCCCTGTATGTGCCCTCTAGAGCTATTGCTCTCTACAAATGAAGCAAAAACTGACATTACATTTTTGTTCCTTTCAGTTTATCTTCTCTTCCTTTTGATCCCACTCCTACTCCCACCCATTTTTTTCTCTTACCAAAGAGCAAAAATAACTCCAATGAAAAATTCCTTCATTCCCTCAAAAATATAAATGTCTTTCAGAATCCCATCATGAGCGCACAAATCCTCAACACCAGAAGCAGCCAGATGGGGTGGTAACACATACCCAGAAAGGTGTGAAAACACCCCTAAATCATACAGTGTTGTATTTATTTTAATAAGAATAACACAATTTTTTGAAATAAATGTTTAAAAAGCTTGTAAGTAAATAAGTAATCTAGAATTGTGAGAAAGACAGGGAACAAAGAGGATAATAAATTGGAAGAACCAGTTGGGAAGGGGCCACCAACTTTCAAACAAGCACTGCTTAAGAACACCTTAAACAGCTGCCAGTGGGCACAGCTGAATAGAAATTTCCAGAGGTCATCCTAATCCCCACTTCACTGTATCATCATCCAGGACAATTCTCTCAGGGACAAATGGGGAAAATATTCTTCCACAGCCCATTCACTTCTTAGCTTAATCAGCAAAAGGATGCTCTGCACTATACTATCCCAAATACTAACCTGGAAAACCTCCCTTTATGGTCTGCCTACACTTTCTTTTCTAAATGCCCTCTTATTGGGGGGTGGGGGGGGGGACTTGCAGTAGCTAGATGCATTAAACAACAGAGAGGAATTATAGAGCGTCAGATCGCTTTCAGATTTTCCTCACTGACCAAACCCTGCCTGAAAATATAGCCTTTATTTTTGTGGTTGCAGGAATGTCAAAACATATCAGTTTCAGCGCAAATGAATGAAGATATTTGACTATACTGAGAAGTAACAACAGACAAGGCCTATGGGCAGGCAGTGATTTGAATGGAGCCTTTGCAGAGGCTCTTTTGCAGGCCCAGTGCTGGACATCCAGACACAAAGGAGCACACTTTGCAAAACTGCATTAATAAAAGGGTGTCTTTTCAAACACCCTTTACATAGTAATTTCTCTATGTTGCTTATCAATTGTAAGGGTAAAATAACCTAGAAGCACAAAATTTATAAAGTCTATTCCAACTCATATTTAAAAAGAGAATGAAATGAGTTATTCAAAATGTACACAGGCACAGCAAGGCAGTGTCAGGACTGAACTAGTTCTTCCAGTTCCCAGTTAGGCACTACTGGGTGAGATCTTGGCCTGATCGCTCCCATTTTCTGTATTCTCTACTCAGCTTTGGTCATCAGCAGCTTGGAAGGGAACTACTTGGAAGGGAAAGGCAGTAAACCAATGGAGGCAACCAGATCTTTTATGAAATAAAATCTATGACATTACTTGCCAGCCAATAATAGAGGAACTCCATATTCATTAGTGCATTTAATCCATCCCAAACTGATGAATAAAAATAGTGTAAATTTCAGATGTACAGGCTCTCCGTTATGGTGCAATGGTTTAGAACACAGCACTGCAAGCTGGCCACAGCCACTTCAGTTCCATCCCCGCCCCAGAGGTGATCCACATGGTGCAGCAGTCCTCTCCTGACCCGCCCACTGCTCCCCTCAGCAGTGTACTTTGTTGATCTGCCTGTTTTGCTCCCCACTCTTTCTCTGGTGAAGCCTCTCACCACCCCTGCAACTCTGGCTTGTACCCCAGTTCTGTATGAATAAATAAATAAATTTGGGAAAAAAATTTCAGATGTACAACATGATAGTTTGATATGGGAAAGCATTGTGAAATGATTATTAAAGCAATCAAGATAATTGACATATCCACCATCTCACATAATTACCTTTTTTTCCTGGCGTGATAACACTTAAATTTACTCTCCTAGCAAAGTCCAAACATACAATACAGTATTATTAACTACATTAATATTATTAATATTAACTAATATCATGCTGCATATTAGGTACCTAGAAATTATTCATTGAATAACTGAAACTTTTACCCTTTGACCAAACTTTCCTCCCTCTCTCTCTTCCACCAACCCCTGCCATCCCTGGCAACTACCATTCTATTCCCTGTTTGAGTTTGATTTTTTTCTGGATTCCAGATATAAATGAGATTACACAGTAATTGTATTTCTGTGTCTGGCTGATTTAACTTAGTGTGAGGTCATTTAGGTTCATTCATGCTGAATAATATTTCTGTGTGTGTGTGTGTGTGTGTGTGTGCATGAAGGCTATTTGGTTATAATAAAATGGTTATTTGGGGTAATATGAAAGGAGAATACAAGGATGAGGCAGAAATAAGGCATGAACAAAAACAGATCTAAAGGGTGCCTACATCTCCAGCTAAGGCCATGGTACCATGGGAGAAATTCCCCTGACTTCAACTTTACCCTCACCCAGAAGCTGCAGCCAGAATCTGAGGAGTAAGTGTCCAGCCTCTGCTAACTTCATCTTCAGCCAAGAGAGGAGACTAGATGCTGTTCTCTATGTTGCTTCAAGTTGAAGCAGCATGTTGTCAACTGAGCCTAGATTTCCATTTCTGCTTGGAATCTGAGGAAATGTAGAAAGTGGCTTTGTAGACACTGTGGAGCCAGTGTTTTAATGTACGAGACCAGAGTTAGTGTCAGATGACTGTCAGCAAATGAGTGTTCATAGATGGGGATGAGACTTGATGATTCCTGGAGTAAGCTGAAAGGTTTTGGAAAGCAATATATTTGAGTTGGAGCTTGTTTGGGCCAACACTTCAGCATGCAAAGTCCTGGAGAGAAAAATGAGAGACTTGGGTTCTAATAACCCAATTCATCACTTTTTCTGATTTTATAAGTCATTTAACTATTTGGGCTTAAATGGCAATATGCAAATACTTAATTCCTAGAGTCTTATTTTAAAGGATATTAAAGAGATAATTTTTTAAACATGCATTTTAAAATGTGAATATAGTCACAGAATTACTTAAGCAAGTATCAAAAACTGAGGGAATACAGCAGGCTTGTATCAACAGTTAATGTCATGTTCTTTGATATCAAACAGCCATTTTTGAATCCTGTCTTTGCTATTTAGTCACTGTGCGTGTGACCCTGGATAAATTATATAACCCCTTAATTTTTTTATATGTAATATGTGAGTAATTAAGCTGTTTCTAGGATTGTCATGAGATGTAAATAACAACAATGAACAAAATGTGATCCTCATAGCAAGTAGTATATAGTAAACAATGAATGCATGATGAATTTAATCTCTTGAGTAGTGGGATAGTTTTAACTTGCTAGATGCTCTTTTACTTGAAAATGGAAGTGTTCATGGAAAATAAAAGGGTAGAGGAAAATATCTATTTGGAAAGAAAATTAAAATTACAGCTGTTTCCATTCAGGAACTCGGCTTATTTAATATCCAGGCTTCTCACCTTTCCCCAAAAGTTTATATCCATGGTTCTACAGATACTCCTCACATACCTAAATTTCACAACATTTTCATTTAGTTCACTTAAGACAAGTTAATAAGCAAAAGGCTGAAGGATTCAGTGACTCCAATGAAGAAATTAAGAAATCTGAGATGCAGCTTCCCTGAAAGTAACAGAAGAGGTCTGCCCATCATATGAAGCTGGCTGGTTTCTTCTTGCATTGGCCTTTGATGTCCTAGAAGGTGATTTCTATTTCATTTCCAGGGCTGCTTCCTAAATCGTCTCTCCGTTGCCTTTTCCCTTTATTGGCAAAAGCAGGAGTTTTAGTACTGCCAGCAAAATAATAATATGAACTCATAAAACCAACATTTTGTAAATAAAGCCAAATCTTATGGAACAGCCAAAAAAAAAAAATCTGAATGATGCCAGGAAAATTCCTCAAAGAGACAAAATTCCCAGCAGTCTGGGAAAGAAAAAGAGGGAGGGGGTGGTAGAACTGTTGGGGATATGATGCATAAACTTTATTATTACTATCCACAGAAATACTACAGAAAAGGGAGAACTCTTCTGGCATATCTTCCAGCAAATAAACATCTTGCAGAAGCTTCTCCCCACAGCAATTTCTGGCAACTCTGTTAATCCTCCTTCTCCTTCATTCTTGAATTCATAATTATCTGAGCTTGTCATTAGTGTTTTTCACAAAGTGCTCTGAAAACAAAGATGTTCCCGCATCCTAATTAAAAAGGTTAGCCCAAAGAGGAAGTGCATCACTTGATCTTCTCTGAAGCACGTGATTGACAAAATGAATTTTTCAAAAAGAGAAGACAATAATTAAATTTGTGATCTAAGTGCACAGCTGAGTCTTTGGGGTACAGTCCACATTTATATCTTTTAGCCTAAAGATGGCACACCGTAGGTGCTCAATACATTCATTAGTTGAGCAGATGGATGGATGGCAGACAGAATGATGATAAATAGATAAATGGATGAGAGGATGACTTCTGTCTCATGAAGGAGTGATCATGATTCTTTTCCTCCCGAGGGCAGGTACAATCAATTTCAAATTGCTCCACGTTACCTCTGCACTGCGTTAGACCACTCTGTCAACCTCACATGAGAGCCCTGTATAATCTGAAAAAACTGGCAATCATATCAGTCTCCATCATAACTTTGTCATTTCTGGAAGGATCTTCAAAAATTGTCTCCACAAAAGAAGCCTCCTCTTTAGCTAGGAGGAAATGTCTATATAAATGATTTTCATAATTATTGAAAATCCAAATATAAATTGGAACTTCATGTAGCCTAACCTTTATGATACCCCAATTAGAAAAAAGCAACTTATAGTCAAAATTAATTAACAATTGCAATATTTTCTGGAAATTCTCAGCCAACTGAAGTTATAACCAAAGCAAACTCTTACTTGGCTTTTCCTACCTCTCATGTTTAATGCATCTCACATCCTGCAGCTGCCTCTAAACTTTTCTTTGTACAACTCAATATCGACCCAAAACCTCAGCAAACAAAATCCACAAGGTTCTTCCCATTCCTTCCTGCCCCCCTCCACTTTTTTCCTCTCTCCGTTTTTGTCCTCTGTTCTCAAAGCTGAACAAATCTTTGGCCCTTTCTAATACAGAGCCTCCATCCCGCTTCATGAATAACCCAAGCTCTCTTCACAAATGCATATGAGAGGAGTAGGCACATACAAAATTATTTTTGAGAAGAAGAGTGATATAGGAGAAAAGAAAAAGAAGGGCTTGGAATTCTCACTGCTGTCAATAATTTAAAGAATCTCATATGACATTTGTCACAAGAGAAGCAAGGAATAGATGGAAAAGAGGGGAAAGGAGGAAAAATAGACTGGTAAGAGACAGCTCCCAAGAGACCTTACCAAAAAAAGAAAAAAACAAAAACAAGCAAAAAAAAAAAATACATAGAAGTTAAAGAAATTCAGCAAAAGTCATGATAAAAGTGACTTGTAAAAAGACATAAAGGAAGTTGGAAATGAAAGTGTAAGATTTTCAACTTTGAACTCAGAGTGTAAAAAGCACCTAAGAGCCATGAAATCAAAAGGCTGAAAGGGCACAGTTATTTAGACATGGGAGTAGAGGAGATGCCTGGAACTGGGGAAGACCCAGATAATGTAGATGACTAAGTGCATGTGTATAACTGAAAAAGAGAGAGCTCAGATGATTTCTGGAGAAGGCAGGGGAGGTGGTAGTGGGCTGTCCACTGGTTTTAGGATTGAAACATCGGAACTAAACTTATTTCATTAACTATGTTAAGTGAGGATTAGGAACTAAATTGAATACATATAAAATGCTATATGAAATAAAATAATTGTCACCCTATTTTCTCAAAACCAAGCAACATAATAAACAGATGTTTGCACTTTAAATTATTTGTGGACAATATGGTGATCGGGATAATAAATTTTCTACAAAGAGCACAGAAGCCAAATTTGTAGTTTAAATAGAAGAATAGCCACTGATCTTTTGAGTAGAAATTGTGAAGGTTGAATTTATCAGGGATGAACATGCACTGATTTCTTGGTTTAAGATTTCATCACAAGATTATATATCTTGAAATGAAGAAATCTGGCAAGACAGCCTGAATTTTATTATCCCTCAGATCTCAATAAGCCTCCAGATTACAACTGAACTATTTCTTCCAAGAATGAATCCTTCTATATTTATAAAAGCACATAAAAGATTGTGGATTGGAAGAGAAAGTCCAGCCCCCCCAAAAAAACAAAAGCATGAGGTGCCACCTAGTTGTTCATCAGTGCTCCTTAGAATAAATCATTAAAAGCAGACCCATCCACTACATCCTGACCTTTTTGCTGTTTCAGCCAAGAATCAGAGGTCCTGCAATTTCAGCTCTACAGTCTGCTGCTCTGTGAGTCTAGCGTATTTTCTGCCAAAACCACTCTTGAGGATCCAAGCAACAGAGACACAGCTGATAGAAACTGTAATCCTCTTCTTACAAGAAAAGAAACAGCTTTTCCAGCACTGAGGACTACAGAGAGTACAGTATGTTTGTGAAAAATCTGTGTTTAAGTATCCATGTCAGCTAAAGAGCAAAGTGAATATAAGAAGCTATCACTTACCTCCTTAGGGATGCTTCTTGTTTGTCTCTGGATTCCTCACAGTACTTAAAATAGTATCTTATGTCTCATCTGTCACTCACTAACAGCATATTGAATAGTTCATTATCAAGACAATGCCTTTAGAAAATGAGTGGTAAGTACCCTGTTATCCTTGCTGCACTTTAGATAGTGATACACTGCCTACGAGAGCATTAGGGCACAAATTTGGACGACAGTCGCATAACTGGATGGGCAAGTTACTGAGGAGCAAACTGAAAAGACAAAACTCACAAGTCTCTGGAAAGTTCTACCCTGCTGAGCAACTGGACAAAAGTGAAAGGTGTGTGTCATATCGGTAATGCCTGGTTAGTTCAGAATTGATCGCTTGACCCACTGGGAAGATAAATCAAAATTAGAATCAGCATAGGAAATGAAGGCTTTCCTCCCCCTAGAACTTCTCATCAGTCCATTGGGGGTGTGAAAAGAACACTATAGCTCTGTCTATGGATCAAACCTGAAAGGCCCACAGTCAAGGCCAAGAGGGTAGATCAGAGAAGGAATTAGAAAGACAAACACGTATTTGTGGCAACTCTCTTCTCTGTGGATCTCTGCCCAGGTCTGACCCCAAACCTAGGGCGGCCACAACTTCTGCACCAGGCCAGCATCCTGCTGAACCGCAGTCAGGTCTGCCTGGAGTAGATACTAACTGGAAGGAATGAGTATTTGGGACAAGTCCCAGTGCTAGTTCAGTGCCAATGTCCCCACCTTCTTGGGCCCCCTCCTTCTGGTTCCGCCCCTTTCAGCTGCTCTACTTCTTATAAAAACTCCAAAGCCTTTCACTAAAAGCCTATAGGCGCCTCTCTCCCTACTTCTGCTCAAGACAGTGGAACCAACCCACAGAACGACAGAGAGACCATGAAGAGCCTGTTACTCCTCTCCATCCTGGCTGTCTTAGCTATGGCAACCTTGTGTTATGGTGAGAAACCTTTCTCCTGTGTTTTTCTGCCTCTTCTCTTCTACCTCTGACTATAACTTACTTCAATACTTCAATTTTTCCTTCTTCCCCTTTACACTATTATAATTTTTCTCTAGTATAATTTTTAAGTGCTATCAATTTAACATTTCCCAAGCCCACATTCCCTAATCTAGTCCAATAAATCCTACTTATATCCTAAATACTCAGGCTTTTGTGTGCTACTTTTAAGGCTTTTCTGTGGTAAGTCACCTGGAAATTTCACTCTTTCAAAAGGATATAAAAATTCCCAACCCCTGAGTTCTCATTTTTAAGGATGTTTAATCTCTGGTAACAATTCATTAAGGTTATTGCTTGAATCACTTAACTTTAAAACAAACAGTTTTCACATGAAGTGGCAAGTCTAATTCTCGTTAGGGCCAGAACAAAGTCCCTAGACAAATGGACTTACTACATTAGTTCAGTCAACTAATTTAAAAGTAATGTTTTAGATTTATACAAGCTCAGGGAAAAGTAGGTTTCATAATTTCTGCCATCAAAAAATAAATTTTGAATGATTTGTATATACTGTCAAAGCTAGTGAAAGGAAATCTGAAATGAAATTTAGATAAGTCAGTCTTACACTCCAGTTATCTGAACATTTTAGCTGCACTCAAGCCTAGATTGTAATAACAGCCATATGTATTTGGCTTCTTACTCTTGAAATTATTCATGGGGTCTCTGTAACAGAGTATTTGATTTCCTCGTTTCGCTTCCTTTTTAGCTTTTTTAATAAGCAAATTCACTTAATTACAAATATAAGCCTGTGTTACCATATTTACCTGCTGTGTTTGGGAGAGTGGTTGAAAGAAGAAAACTTTTGCTTTGCCACCATCTCAGTTTCCTCTGACCTGGCATTGTGCCCAGTATAAGCTGTCAGCTGGAGCCAGTGGTTTCTGTGGCTGGCAACGTCATACCAGTTCTTAAGAGGCTTTTGGAACCTCTTGGAAACTTGTCTTGGTAAAGCTCTACTGAGCTTCTGCCCAGCCTGCCTAGAGACATCTGACGGTTTCCTAGGCCCATCTGTCCCTTTTTCCACCTTACTCTCAGACGGGTCCCAAATTAATCAAAGAAGGCTCCCTCTAGACTTGCTTGCAGCACTTGAGTTTTTATTTCACTAGCCTGAAGATCTTGCAGCCCGTAGGAAATTTTGGCAAGGTTGTGACCACTGATTGCCTCAACATCAGAAAAACTAGAGTGTAGAGACGCACAGCTGAAACAGTAATGTTAAAATGCAATGTTACTTCAATAAAAAACATTATTAAAAATAAATATGAGAAACTAATGTGCAGAGATAGTCACAGCAAGGACAGAGCTATAGAAATAACTCAAATTCTAAATGTCTGAAGTTTTTGATAACCATACTACTAAATATATTACATCTTTTTCCCAGCTCTCTTCTCTCTTTCCTCCCCTATAAATCTGACCATTGTAGTCTGTGAAAAATGCATTCATTGCAGTATGTGAAAAATAACCAACATATACATCTTCTTTTAATTCCAGAATCTCATGAAAGCATGGAATCCTATGAAATTAGTAAGTGATTATTTTACTTCCTTATTTAACCTCATGTATTAAAGAATCTCCTTATTCTGAAATAGACAAGATAGTGATACATAACAGGAGAAAAATAAGAGGTTCTCCTCTGGAAATTTAAAGATCCATAGCTATAAAAAATATCAAGTGAGCAATTTTTTTAAGTTTGAATTTGTATAGTATGGCATTTGAAAGTGGCTTTCAACACATTTAGGAGCCATAAAATCTCCTTTGGAAATTTTAAGTTGCTACCACATCAACCACACAGCTGGAAAGCAAGGAGTAATGACAGCTGTCAGAGTATGGAATTACAGGTTGAGTGCTGGAAGGCCACAGATGTAGTATTATGTTGGATGCTACTAAATCTCTGAACTTACAATGGCTGAGTATAGGAGGAAATAATATTACAGTCTTGTTTTTAATTTGTTCATTATCTTTATAATGCTGAAGCTGTTCATTTACCAGTAACAAAGAAGCAAAAATTGTGGCCTACGTGACAAGTCTCTAAGGCTCAAAGATCCATACATGGTTATTTATTTCTTTTGATCAGAAAGTTAAAAATCTGCTTTCTCTTCTCCTTTGAATTTTTTTGCAAAACTACTTAATGAAATAAATGAATTGAACTTTCAAATGCATTTGTGTTAGAAAACATTCATAGAAATATATTCAGCTACTGTTTTCCTAAAACTGTAATTACATTTCTTTTCCATTTTAGGTCCCTTTATAAACAGGAGAAATGCAAATATCTTTATATCACCACAACAGAGATGGAGAGCTAAAGCCCAAGAGAGGTGGGTATTGAAGGAAAGTACTTTTACAGTGTAGCAGCCGAGATCTGAACAAAGTGAGAAAGTTGGCTTTCCATCCTATATTATTTCTAACTGTATCCCCAAATCTTAAGAATTTAAAAACGATGTAACCCTCCTGAATCTCTAGAAGACTATTTTAATCTCTAGAAAGAGGAAGGACGGGGTAGGAAAGAAGAACAAAGAAAATTTCTATGCTCATTTTAAAAAAAAAAGTCTCCCTATTCCACTTTTCTTTCCTGTTCTTCAACTATCCCTAAATATTGGGATGTGGAGGGACTCTGCAATTTTTTCTAATTCTTTGTTTTTATTTATCTTATTTCTCCACTCCCATGCTTCTCAATTTGGACCTCTCTTGTCCCATTTTCTAGGGTTCGAGAACGCACCAAGCCAGCCTATGAGATCAGTCGGGAAGCTTGTGATGACTACAAACTTTGTGAACGCTATGCTATGGTTTATGGATACAACGCTGCCTACAATCGCTATTTCCGGCAGCGCAGAGGGGGCAAATGAAATTGGAAAGTCTCTTTCCTGAGCCTGGAGGCTGATTTTGTATTCCCTTGTAGTAGCATCATTGAACTACATAAACACATACCAATAGCTTGTTTCTTAAATGTCCTCATCTGGCTGCACCCTCCTTCCTGCCCCCAAAATACTAATGAATGTCTGTGTAGCAAAGGTCACAGGGAGTGAAAATGTGTGATTATTACACAATAAACTTTTGTTTAGATATTTTCATCTTGTGGCTCCTATTTCTTCAAGAAAAATGCTTAAGTATTTAATTCATCACTCACCTAACCCAGAATAGATTCTGTTAAAATGTGTTGTAGTGTTTAGACGGATAACAGCCTAGAAAGAATGGACCTTAGGAGACACTCACCCAAGAATAATTTGTCTAGAATATTTCTATATTGGCTATAGTGAATGGCTACCTCCTCTATGTGTTTCCTGGGATTTACAAATATCACAGACAATTAATCATACAATATTCTTGCTCCAAAAGTTTAAATAATTCCTAAATTCCTTCTATGAGAATTCTAAACTATTCATCACCTTCATCTGAGTGTTATCATTCACTAAGATGCTACAGTGTCAAATCTTACCTTAGCCAGGAAAATTGTTTGCTTTCACAAGGCCAACAGATTTTTTAATTTTCAGTTGTGGGATTCTGAAGGTAGACAAGGCACTAGAACCCCCTTACGCCTGTTTCACTGATGAAATGAGGCTGCAGACTCTTGGGTAGACCCACTGCCTTCATTGCTTCAGTACAGTACTTTCTACTCCTTCAAAACCAAGTTCTGTATGAATCTGATGGTGATTAAATCTGTCTTCATCACACTGTATTTCTACAAGTATTATTATATTTTGTTGTACGATGCAGTTTAATCGCTTGGGAAAAGACAGATCACCTTTAGCATTGCCTTTAAAGTGAGGCCAATGCGGTATTTAGTCTAGGACCAGTTACTTGCCCCACACTGCGGTAAGATATCTGAGTACGATATCCAATCTCCCAGGATTGTTAGGATAGGCAATAATATTGGCCCTGACTAGTGCCAACCACTACTCACACCAGTATACAGACCTTCAATAATATAAGTATATTTTGTGTTAGTCTCAATCTATTGATATCATGACCAGACCAACCCTTAGAGCTCCTAATATGGTAGCAAGATGCCCTTCAATGATAATGTTCAGGAAACAGAAAAAAGAGATTTATTACTTACAAGAAATGAAAGTTACACAGAAAATGTGGGAGAAGGAGATCAGGGACTTGATGCCCTGCCTTTGTGAGACTAAGGAAAGTGGTTTTAGGATTTTTACTCACTGGTGAATTCAAATCATAAAAGCAGGAATTTAATTTGTGAGGAGACAAAAAGAAAAAGAAAAGAAAATTCTTTCTTTGAAAGAGTGGGACATCTGTATCTAGGAGATACATTTATTAGGTATATAACCTGTCTCCAAAAGGTAAACATGGATCTAAAAACAAAGGGATGGAAGTAGGAATCTCTATCATATTTTGTAACATATGTGAGGAATTCATGTTTTTCTTCCCTACAACACTAACATCTTGGGCTTGGAAAGCTCTTTGAGTCTTGCACAGGATGCTGGGAGAGTACTATCTTAGTTCTAGATGCTACCTAGTCACTTTAGGCTCTTCATGCCAAGAGATCAGTTAGAAAGTAATGGGGTCATTTTTCCTGACAGTGGTAATTGAACATGTTCATCGGTTTACAAAATTAATAACAAAGCTGTTGCGTTTCTACATGCAAATAATGAGCAAGAAGAAAAAAAAAATCAAGAAAACAACTCCACCTACAACTGCTTCAAAAAGAAAATCTAATGATAAATTTAACAAAGGGGGTAAAAGAGCAATAAAATGAAACCATGAATGTAAAAAATATACAAGACACAGAGATGAAAAGATATCCCAGGTTCATGGATAGGTAAAATCAATATATTCAAACAAAACAATATACATGTTCAATGCAATTCTCATAAAAATTCCAATGATACTTTTTAAGAAAAAATGGGGCATCATTGTTATTCAACTTCAAACTGTACTACTGCAAAATAACAGTAATTACAACAGTATGGCACTGTAGTAAAGAGAGACAGACCAATGGAATAGAATGCAGGGTCAAGAAATAAGTCCATGTATATAGAAACACCTAAATTGTGACAACAGTACCATAATCATACAGTGAAAAAAGGAAAATCTCATCAACACATGGTGCTGGAAAGACTGGACAGCAACATGTAAAAGAATAAAAGTTGATAATTCTCTAACTCCACACACAAAAATAAATTCAACATGGCTTAAAAATTTGGATATAATGGCCCTCCCTGGTGGCGCAGCAGGTTAAAGCATTGCACTAACAAGCTAAAGCCACTTACTTCCACATGGTTGGATTCCCGCCTGCCCCGGAGGTGACCACATGGCGTGGCAGACCTCTCCTGACCCGCCCACTGCTCCCCTCAGCAGTGTACTTCATCAATCTGCCTGTCCTGTTCCCCACTCTGTCTCCGGTGAAGCCTCTCGCCGCCCCTGAGCCTCTGGCCTGTACCCCAGTTCTGTATGCACAAATAAATAAATCTTTAAAAAAAAATTGGATGTAAAAAGTAAAATCATTAAATACATAGCAGAAAATATAGGCAAGAAAGATATCTTGGGGAACTTGAACCTAATAACAAGGAAAAGGAAAGCAAAAGCAAAGTTTACTGCATTAAATTTAAAAAGCCTCTGTTTAGTGAAATAAAATAACACAGACTAAAATAATAGTCTATTGAATGGGAGAAGATAATTTGCACATCCAATAAGTAGTTAATATCCACTGTGATTAAAGAACTCATTCAGTTGAACTACAATAAAAAACCCACAAATTTTCCATTAGAAGATGGCCAAGAGACATTCGCAAAAATGTTTTTTATCAACTTCTTACTAGGAAAATGCAAATCAAAACCTGTGGAATGGCTCACATCAAAAAGACTGTATTGCCAACAGCTGTTGGTGAGGATATGAAAAAAAGAGGAGCCTTTATCATTTTTGGCTGAAATGTAAGTTGGTGCATTAATTTTGGAAAGAGTTATGGACCTTCCTCAAAAACCTAGAAACAGATCTACCATACCATCTAGCATTCCTAATTCTGGGTATCGATCCACAGAATATGAAGTTGGGAACTTGACATGTATCTATTACAATGGTGACTATAGCATTCACAATAGCTAAGACACAGAAGCAAACTAAGTGTCTAAAGAAAGATAACTGGATAAAGAAAACATGGTATGTATATATAATGGCATATTATTTGGCTATGAAAGGTGAAATGTTACCATCTGTAGCAAATTGGAAAGAACTCTAGGGGATTGTATGAAACAAATTGATCATAAAAATAAAAACAAATATAGAATGATTCCACCTATCTATGTAATATAAGGAAACTAAGTGGATAAATGTACAAAACAAGATATAAATAAACTAGTGGACACTGAAAATCAAATGAGGTTACCAGAGGTGATAAAGGTAGTGGGTGGAAGTAAGGATGAAGGAGATATATAATGAATGGTGATGAGCCTTTTGTTTTACTTTTGAAGAAATAAAAAAATAAAATTCCAATTCATGAACATGGGGGAAATTAAAATAAGCATCCTAGGGTTGAATTTATCCCAATTTTTCTGATTTAGAAATTTTACCCTTGACCTATCGTCAATTAAGTTGATGTTAGGGAATACATTATGAGATTCATCTGTCTTTTTCTTTAAAGAAATGAACTGGGTGACCTGTTGGGGGTTTTTCCATCTTTCATTTCTCTGAATTCAGGTATCGAAAGCCAAGCAACAAATAAGAAAGCCAGGAACATAAGTCATCTGGGGTTGTTAAAACATGAGGTGAAGTTTTGAAAAATAATGTTCAAGAAATGAGCTCTTTTCTCTGTTAATACAGGCAGTTTTTATGGTGTTTGCCTAGAAATACTAAGACTTCTTTAATTTGGAGAGAGGAATACTCAAAATTTGTCTCAATTCATTTTGTCCAACGACAGTGAACACTCTTTTTGACCACAAAACTATGTTTAAGTAGGAAAATCATCTGCATATATTTGGAAACAGTTTTTAGACATTGTGAGAGAGGTTGTTTCTCCATGTAACGATTCTTGGAAAGGTTCCTAAAGGATAATGATTTTGTATTAGAAAACTATTCAAAGAAAGTCATACTTATTTCTGTGAGTGAATGAGACCTCAATTTTGTGAGTGAAACAAGCAAGACATTATAAAGTTAAGGAGAATTATTTTTTCACTAACTAGCGGATACATTTTATAAAACAACTATAATATCCAGAAAAAAAGTGGCTAGAACTACGAAGTTTAGTAGAAGCATATGGTCATATAACACCCATCTCTTTAAAAACATTTTTAAAAACTAAGAGAAGGATTAAAAAACAAATTTAGACATGTGTTTCCCAAACCAACATTCTAAGAAATTATTTCCCAGGCAATGTCTTGTCAAAAGTTGTTTTATGGCCCAAGATTTGTTGTCTCTATATATCTCCTCTTGGACATTCACATACATACAATATAATATATATATTAAATCTTTTTGTGATCTATCAATAAAGGAATCTGTCAGAGTCTAACACTGGAGTTCACAAGATGATATGACAATAGAACATTCTTTTCAAAGGGTATTGGTCATCATCTTGTACAACATTATTTTAGAAAGACTAGTCAAACCCAACTCCTCACTCTTTCTATAACATACCTATATTTCTCATTTAACAAATCGTCATCATGGACCTACTCTATGCCGTACAATATGGCCATACAGCAGCAGAGGATCTTTTAGTTTGCACTAAAACTCCAGTGTTACAAAGTTCCCTAAGTCACATCATGCCTTAGTTCATTTTTGGATAACTGATTTTTATGATAAAAGAAATTTCTCAATTTAAATATTTTGAGTTTGATTCTTCTGGTTAGAACAAAAAAGAAGAAAGCTACTAGAATAGCTTTTGCCTCATTTTTCTTTTCCTTTTTTCTAATTTCCACTATTCCACTTTTGACAGCTCATGTATCTTTCATTTTTCAAAAAACAAAATATAAAATAAAATCCACCTACTCATAAAATAAACTCATTTTCTTTTCATGGCACTTGGCTGTGACCAAGTGCATCAGCCACAACCTGAGAAGGGTGTGTTAACAGGAAGCCCACCACCCTCAAAAACTGTGTTCTATTTCACCTACCAAAAGAAATTTTCATTTCACAACAAAATGAAAATGACCCACTACCATATGCAGAAAATGACCCAATACCATAAGTTCTGTTTGTCATGATTCTGAGTCAGCAAAACTATACAATTTTTTCTATTATTTTATTTCATTGTTATACAACACTTTATAGAAGATCTAGCCTTTTGACCATTTTTTAGGAAAAACACATTGTTAGCCATAGTAATGTACAGCAGATCTCTAGAGCATATTTGTCTTCCTTAACTGAAACTTTATGCTCTTTGGTTAGTAATTTTTCTTCACCCTTCACACATACATGCACACATGTACACACAACCCTGAAAACCACCTCTCTTGGATTCTACAAATTTGGCTATTTTAAGTACCTCCTCTAAGTGGAATTTATGAGAAACTGTCTTTCTGTGACTGGCTTATTTCACTTAGCATAATGAGAGAAGGGATTTCCATTATATTCCGTGTTGAGCTAGAAGGAGGATCTATGGCATCTACCAGCCCAAGACACCATCTCCAGTCTAGATCCTAGGGGAGGGTGGTACACTCCTGGGAGTTCTACAACTGGCAAGACATTAGGAGTATCCGAGGAAGCCCCTTCAGAAACACTGGGATATTAGATGTACAATCTAAACCCTCCCCACCCCTGGGAGAAGCTAAAGCTTCCACATTATATGGCTGTACTAAGGGGAGGAATTGCAGTAAGAATTGCCTTGGATCTCCCTACCTGCTTCAGTGATTCTGATTTTGTGTCTACCCAGGGTACAGGAGCTTTTCAACTAGTTTCTATATTTCTCACTAAGGAAATTCATCAGTAAATTGCTGTTAATGTTTGTGCTGGGAGAACCCAGGGCTTCCTGCTTTGCTGTTTTGTTTATGTCCCCCTACTCATGCATCTTTTTCTGAATATGTTATATTTTATCAGTGGCTGTCCTGAAGGGTCCAATATGAAGCACAACTCATGTCTGTGAGTCTCAGGGTGCTACTAATTGTAACTGATCATCACCCAAACCATGTTGCACTTATTGACAGTTTAAGCCTGCATTTTTTTCTCTTACAGTTGCTTCTCATGGCCTATTAAAAACCATCAAGTGTTTGTAATATAAACTGCTAACAAATTCTATCTTCCTGTATCCTATCCTTCTGAGCACATTTTATCATCTAAATGCAAAG
>NW_004567137.1:11756730-11765469 GCF_000260355.1 Condylura cristata
ATATAAATTTATCTTTTGTTAAATGTCATTTTGCTGATTTCAATGGCTAAGAGGATACTGTTATTTATTTTACTAGATATTACTTGGAGATTTAAGTCACCCAAAAATTATTTAAGTATGTTTTCATTTATGCCTTGCAATAAATAAATATGTTGACTAGAAAGACATTCATCAAGGGGAAAGGGCCCAAGGGGAAGGATGAAGGAAGGTATGGAAAGGCAGCAACAGGGAGAAACACCTGCATAAAACTCACTTCAAAGCTAACTGTGTCAAAGGACACCTGCACCCTCTATGTTTATTGCTGCTCTATTTACAATAGGGAAGATGTGTAATCAACCAAATGCCCAAAAATGGATAACTGGATCAAGAAGATATATACACAATGGAATATTACTAAGCAATAAAAAAGCTAAACTCATGCCCTTCACAGCAACATGGATGGAGCTGGAAGAGATAAAGCTTAGCGAAATAAGCCAGAAAAAAAGAAAAATGCCAGATGGTTTCACTCATAGCAGGAATGTCAGGTGTCAGGGATCGGGGGTGGGGGGACAATATAACTGTAAGAAAGTAAAAAAGAACATACTATAAACCCAAGATATTCTACAGGGGAGAAGAAGGGAACAAGATCAAAACTGGGTTGGGAAGAGCACCTGGGACTATGGTGATGGCACATGGGTGAAGTGGTATGTGAAGTCCATGGGGATTACAACTGAGATGAAAAAATGTACAAAATGAAGACATTTGTGTGTGTGTGTGTGTGTGTGTGTGTGTATAATTTTTGTAAAAAGATAATTGTGCCAGTCCCTGTTGCACATGAAAGTCAAGAAAGTTATACTGGAAATCCCAACGCAGATTTAGGAAACTAGTAAATTCATTACAAGTGTTATCTGAAATCCACTGCTTTATATAGTTTATTCCTATATCATTCAAAAATCCTAGCTGAGTTATGTGCCACATAACAACTGGCTAATATTTAATCTAATATGAACCTAACAAGGCCAAGAGGGCAGAAGGCAAAGAAATTCCATTAAAATTTTATAAAGAATCAGATCAAGTCTCCTAAGTGACCAGCTATTTAGAGAATTTCTGAGGTCAGACTTTACATACTATACACTGCTCCAGAAATCTGATTCCATATGAATCATATAGTAATATGTGCTTTGGATAGGAAGACCAGAGACCAAGTAGGTCTGAGATAGAATTATGAGGAGAAAAATATTATCTTAAGCATCCACACTTTTTCTTTCTGGCTTTTTTTCCTTTTTTTTCCTATCTACTCCCAAACAAATTTGCTTTGTCTTTCCAAGGAAATGTCTGCAATTTAAAAACAGAATTTGGAGAGGACTATGTTGACACAAAATAAAAGGTCTCAAATAGTGACCTTAAGGGAATTAAGACAAACTCCCGAACAGGATGCTCCCAGAGTACCTCTCCAATCATAGTATAAAGTAGTAACTAGTGTATTGACAAGAGGCTCTTTACTGCCATCTGAACAACCAGGTAGTTTTCTCAAACTATGAGTTAAGCTTAAGGGGAACTAACACAAACTAACCTGGTTTCAGAAGGATTCTCTAAATGAGTGGAAGGCTGAGCTTATCTAAACTCTGGTAATTACTAGTTTCCAGAGCACCTGTATTTTTCTAGTATCTATAATTCAAGTTTGATTTAAAGGAGAGGCATGCTAGGTCTAATATCTACAATGTAAGCTCTGGATGCACACATAAAATAAAGGTGGTATTTGTGTGGAGGTTTGTGTGCTGTATCCTTGTCTGTGTGTCTGTATATCTGTCTGTGCTTGTGTAATGAAGAAAAGAAGCAGTCAATGCAGATAACCCTCTTCTGACTCAATTCAGTGCAAAACCTAATTCAAGATCTTTCCACACAAGTTCTTTCTGCCCTAGGAGTCCTGGATTTATAGATTAATTTCCCATTTTGATAAGTGCATTTATTTTAAAATATTTAACAAACATATGTTATTTCCACTGGCACCATCAGCATCCATCAGTTTTAAACAAAGCTGGTATTATTATCCATAATCAAGAGGTGTGAAAAGAAAAAACTGGCTAGGTAAAGTAATAAATAAGAAGTTAAACTAGTACTGGAACTCAATTTAAGTACCTAAATATTCTCTTATCCATTATAGGTGCAATAGTATAGAAAAGACCCAATCCTAATGCTAGAAAAAGTGTTGAGAATGAGAAATTCCTATGCACCATCTTCAAGCTTCTGATAAATATCATAGGCATCATAAAGTAACAGGTTTGAAATCAGTTTGAAATGCATTAAATAATAAAGAGTCTGCCTCCTGTCTTAGAATAAATTAGATCCTCTGGACAAAATCAAATCATTCAATTTTAATTTTGAAAAAGGGAAAAATAAACACAGGCTTCAATAATATTTACTATGTCTTTTTTTTTCCCTTTGCACTCAGTGACCTGGAAGATGAAGAGAAGGGTCTAAGCCAAACCAAAATATATCCATGGTTTTCACAAGCTGAACTGGGTTTGTAAATGTTGCAGTTAGAAAGCTTCAAAGTCATAATTCATATCTGTGCCGGCTAGTGCACACATACCTAACAAATTCAAACAATGACATGATTTATTTTGTTTCTTTCATATTAAAAACAAACAGACATTACTTGTAGAGGTTAAATAAGATTGCCAGGATAAACGAGGTCTTTAAATGTTCAAGCTTTAGAACTAGCCCTATGCATTTACAAACTTTTCCCAGTATCCATATTTTTAAACCTCTAGGTTCCCAAACTCTTTGGTGGGAGACCACCTCAAAGTATAATTAATTTATCAAAGAAGCTTTGGTACACAGAAATCTGGGCTTTCAAATAAAATTTACAAAATACCTTCTTTCTGACTTCAACCAAAATCACAAAATGCAGAGTAGTCAAGAAATGGGTGAACACCCTGAAATGAAGGCCTCTGGGTGTTCCCCACTTAGTGGTGACACTATGACTCGCTTCTACAACTCTTCATTGACTGTGTTTTACTGGGCATGTGTTCTTTGGAAAGAGTGAGTTAAAAGCTTGCTCCTTCTGAAAGGACTTGAAGTGTAAGTCACCTTATCCCACCTGTACCTCTCCAAGATTAACTAAGGTCCTTTCTTTCTTTCTGTGCCTCAGTCTTTAGAACCAGAGTGTCAAAAGTGGAAGAACAGACCCCTTTGTTTGCTTGACCTGTCCTTTACCATAATCTTCAGTAACCATCTTCCCATGTATAAAGCTCAAACATATGTAGTCTTCAACTCACAATTCCCATCTTCATACTGGCTAATTTTATGTTTCTGTTTTACCATTTAGCACTAAGGTTAGAGGATAATAAACATAAAAAATGAAAGGGACTAGTGGCTGAAAAAATGAGTACTGTTTGGCTTGAAGCAAAAATGGTATATGACATCCAGGCACAAGCATGTAAAGGCATAATAAAGAAAAGGAAATAAACCTTTATGTTATCCTAAAGGTTTATAAACTCAAGAGACACATTTACCATTTAACTACCAAAAAGAATGAAATTTGTGGGTATTACTCAGATTTAGGGTTATTTTCAGAAATAACCTTTGTACTAAAAACCTACATGGCTGCTGCCGACAGGTTAAAGCACAGTCCTATGAAGCTGGGGTGGAGGGAGGGGTGACCCACTTGGCGCAGGAGACATCTCCTGACCCTCCTGCTGCCCCCTCAACCGTGTATTTCAGTACACCTGCCTGTTCTGGTCCCTACTCTGTCTGTTCCTCTCATCTCCCATACCTCTGGCCTGTAATCTCGTTCTTGTATGCATAAATAAATCTTAAAAAAACAAAATCTTTGTGCATGGCAGGGCAAACATCTAATTACAGGTCATCTGGTCCTGTAGACTTGTGAGTCTTTCTCTTGTCTCTTTAAATCCCAGGTGTCTATCCCTTTTTTTTTTTTTTGGTCTCAGGATAGAGATACCCTAGTTTTGCCCCATTTACTTTGAAAGTTACCTCCATATAGATTTTTCAAGTATATGTAATTCAATTTACTATTTTCTCCTACTAATCTATCTGATGTTAATTTAATTGCCGAATAGCCTGCGAGGGTAGAAGAAATTTTTTCTCCACCCCTTTTCTAGCTAAAGCCTGAAAATCTTGCCCCTATTTCATTTAGGGACCATCAGGTACAAGATAGCAAGTACAGACTATGTGCTAATTTGCCCACTTCTTCTCCCCTAGTTGGCTCTGAAAGATCACAAATCAAGTCACTGAGAGAATTATAGTGAGCTGTTCTGCTAGACCAATAAATGAACAATACCAATGCTGAACTTTTGGTGTGAGTAGCTGTTTTCCTGGCCATTACTCAGAAAATGTCAATATTTATGTAACTGCAGTCAAAATCCAGAGGCACCAATTTGACCAAAACTTTCCTTCTCAATATTACAGTACAGTTCTGCTTTTGTACACAATTTACATGAATGTAGAACTGTGTGGTTATACTAACTTGGCTGGAAAATTATGTTTTCCTTGACAGC
Organism: Condylura cristata; assembly: GCF_000260355.1. Classification (NCBI taxonomy): domain Eukaryota; kingdom Metazoa; phylum Chordata; class Mammalia; order Eulipotyphla; family Talpidae; genus Condylura; species Condylura cristata. The sequence continues at coordinate 11,761,230 of NW_004567137.1, forward strand.
AATTAGGGTTTTACCCAAAGATCTTCCAGTCTGAAACATTTATAAGGCCTATTTTTTAAATTAAGGGAAAAAAATACTATTAATTAAGCAATGAAAGTGTATATCAGGTCCATAAAATCTACATTGTATCTCAATTAAAATATTCTTATTACTCTCCACATTTGCATAAGTTTCTTTCAAATAACATGAAATTAAAAATACAGCGAACTTCCAAAACACCTATTTGCAAAATGCAGTTATTTTTTCATATGAAAAAAGCCTTTTGACATCCATAATTGCTTTAAGAGTATGTAAAGAATAATAAAATGCTGAGCATTAGAGTTTAAGGAAATTATGTAATTTAAATTGAAAAGAACCCCAAAGGCTATCATATACTTAAATCTCTCTTTCCTCCACACATCTTCTGAAGGTTTTTGCTAAGCAATGAAAACATGGATATATGAAAAGACCCATTTGTTAGGACATTATTTTGCAAATAGATTATTTTGACTGGTTTGATCTAATGATTAACTTGTAAATCTGAAAAGAATAAAGGTACTTTCTTTGGGTCTAGCCAATCTCCTTCTAAATAATAACATAGTAAGAACAATAGTAGTAATTATGAGCTATATGTAGAAAAACAGTAAAGACTAAGGTTAGTTGCATTTGTGTCCTGAAATACACGTGTGTCTCCTTCCTTCAGGTTATTAGTGTTGGGAGCTAAGTCGAGCTAGTCAGTAGTTGAGTTGGATTTGGTTTTGCCTTCATCACACCACAGACTTCCAACTCCCACAGCAGTGCATTGTTGTCAGTGGCCTAGTGTGGTGCCTCAGGTGCCTGTGTGCTCCTTCAGTATTTTCATTCTACTCTCAGTTTTCAGTAAGTTCTGAAACCTGCACTACAGGTTGTGGGTATAGAGTGAATGAACAGATGACTAGAAGTTTGTTGAAAATGTCAACAACTCTTTTAATAAACAATTTTCAATACAAATGTCAATTTCCTGCATGGGTGGTGAGAAATGCCTAGTTACTGAAAGTCTGGAAACACATGCCTTGCATTTCCATCTCTGTCAGGAAGTAATGATGCTCCACATCCCAGTAGAAGAAAGAAGGAGGCTCTGCTCTGCCCAGCAACAATTCAGTCTCTGAGAGAATTCCATAAATCAAGGAATGAAAAAACACCACACATCAAAATCCCAGTTTCCCTGAATTGCTATCTTAAACAACATACAAAAATCAACACAAACTGGACTACAAAAATCAACACAAACTGGACTAAAGGCTTGAATATAAGCCCTGTAACTCTAAACTGCATAGAAGAAAACAGAGGTGATAAGCTCTTCAACATGGGTCTTAGCAAAGTCTTTGTGGATTTGATTCCAACAGCAAGGAAAACAAAAGTAAAAGTAAACAAATAATACTACATCAAACTAAAAAACTCCACACTAAAAAAGGGAAATGTTGAGTAGGAGACTGAAATATATGTTATAATACAGAAAGAATTCATGCTACTCATCAAGAAAACACACACACGAACAATCCAATAAAAAAAAATGGGCAGAGGATATGAATAGACACTTGCCTAAAGAAGAATTACAGGTGGGAAATTAAACAGAATATCAAAGAAACTATAAAACTTACCCTTGAAAGCAGACCGTAGACTTGAAGCAGGTAGGATGGTAGGATGGAAGGGGGGAGGGGAATGAAAAAAGGTGGGGAGAAGGAAGTCAGGGTGGGGTACAATAGACTATGGTGGAGCAATATGGATGTTTTTGGTGGTTGAAGACCACCAAAGTTGGTCTAAGATGACCATACCTCAGAGAAGAAATACTATATAGTGTAAAAAAAAAAAAAAACCAAGGATAGAAAATAAGAGTACCTCATTTTAAAAATTTTTTAAAAGAAACATAGATACCTAACAAGCACATGAAAAGATGTTCAGTATTCCTTAATAGTAAAGAAATGCAAATCAAAACCACAACGAAGTATCACCTCACACCTGTTATAATGGTTCTTACAAATAACAAGAAACAACAAGCATTGGTAAAGATTCAGAGAAAAGAAAATTCTAGTATACTACTGTTAGAAATGTAAATTAGTACAGTTATTAGGGAAAACAATATGGAGGTTCCTCCAAAAATTAAGAATAGAAATATCATATGGTCCAGCTATCCAATGCTAGGTATTTACACAAAGATCACAAAAACACTAAGTCAAAGAGATACATGAATCCTTATGTTCACTGTAGCACTATTCACAATAGCCAAGTATTGGAAACAACTAAAGTGTCCACTGACAGATGATTGGATAAAGAAGATAAGGTGTATATGCACAATGGAAAACTACTCAGCTATTAAAAAAAACAAACCCTACCATTTGCAACTATATAGAGGTCTACAGGATTTATGCTTAATGAAGTAAGTCAGATGGATAAGGACAAACATATATAAGTTCACTTATATGCAGTAGATCAAATAAACAAATTAATTAATTAAACTATATAAAAGCAAACTCTTAGACTACAAGAATAAAATAGTGCTAACATAAGGGGTAAACTGCCTGATGATGGATGGGAATAGAGTTTTGGTGTCTGAGCATAATATCTATATAGATATTAATATGTAAGTCTATACATCTGAAACCTATACAATGTTATAAATCTATATAATATCAGTATAAAAATAAGCATAGCAATGAGCAGAGAAAACTCCAAATTTTCTTCAATGAACTCTGTGGTTAAAACAGCTCTTCTAAATTTATATTAGTTGGTTTGGACTTTTGTTTCGGGAAAGACTGCCTATCTTATCATTAAACACTTTCCAAAAGGACTTTTGTTGTTGTTTCTGTATAAATGCATTTTGTGAAATAACTGGATTTTTGTGTGTGTGAAGTCAGCAAACCAATTATTGTGTGGCTCTGTAAAGGAAAACACTCTTCCTTTATGTCTTCTTTATTTGGAGTACTCTGCTACTACACTCATTTGCTTTTCACACCAGATAAGTGGCTCTTCCACATATCAAGCAATTCAGCAATACCAGCTAGGAGTCCTACAATTAATTCAATTCTGTATTGTCTACCTAGCAATAGTATCAGATCCCACAGACTATCAATTCAATCTTATAGACTGGCTTCCTCCACTTCACATGACAATCACTTCCAATTGACCAGTTATAAATTAGGAGGTTCCTGTGACCTTGTTCTTGTGTTCCACTGACTTCTGGAGTGGTTCATAAAATCCAGAGAAACATTTACTTACATTTACCAGCCTGTAATAAAGGATACAGGCAATCAGTCAGATGAGAGTGCTACATAAAGCAAGGTTTAGAACGGGTCCTGATACAAGAGCTCCTGTCCCCATGGGGTTGAGTATGTCATCCTTCAGATATGTTCACCAACCTGAAGAATTGTCATCTGTATTGGCATTGTACTATTGTGACTGGTTGAGAGGGGGGTAACTGAGATAGAGTGGCTGAAGTTACAATTTAAAAACAACCACTTGCATATGTATACACCAATAAACAGCCATGTGAAAGGCAAGGACAAATAAAATCTGCCTAAACTAAAATTTACAGGTGGTCCTGATATGATAATTACTCTCAATAACACAGTATGAGTATAGGCATTGAGACGCTATGGACTCCATGCCTTTAGTCCTAAAGCCTTCTCCAAAGTTTGTTGAGAGTCCCAGTGATTCTCATTCTACAAAGTTACCTCTCCTCTCTGCAGTCAGACAGGTGATAGGAACTCTCTAGACAGACCTCTGCATACTCTGCATCACCAGTCACCCAAACTACCTTTCCCTATTCATTGCAATTTAATTGTATGTTTATAATACTGTAATATGGATTCTACACATTCACACACAAACACACAATATTTCGCGGACATATACATTTGACTTGAGTTGAAAGTGAAGAAGATTGCATTCTATCTTCTTAACCTAAACTGGATGGATCTCTCAGAATTCCATTTTAAGTCTGTGGAGACCTCATCATATAAACATAGTTGATTTAATCATTGGCCACTGGTGACTGATTGAACTTCCAGTGTTCCTTCCTTCTCTGGAGGTGGGGAGAGGGGGGAAGTCAAGCTTCCAACTCTCTAATCTCAGTTGGTTCCCTGGCAACCAACCCTCACCTTTAGGGGCTTTCCAAAAGTCATGTAAGCACATATGTGGTTATAAGGGGCTTGTTATGAACAACAAAAAGCATACATTTCAATTTGATGGCTCTGGAGCTATTTAAGGACCTTAGAACAAAAAA
>NW_004567137.1:11765569-11766894 GCF_000260355.1 Condylura cristata
TCCACTTTTACAAATGAAGGAACTGAGACTGTGAGTGTTTTGTTCATATTCACAAAAGCTAAAGTCATGGAAGCAAAATTTTAGCACAGTTCTCTATCACTTCAAATCCCCTCCATCACATTTCTATTTGATGGCTCTGGAGCTATTTAAGGACCTTAGAACAAAAAATGCCCCATAGCTCTCATCACTGAGGAAATGACAAAGGTTTCTGGAACAGTGTGCCAGGAACAAGAGAGAAGGCCAAGTATATACTTCCTATTGTAAGACATAATATTACAGGGGTACATAATCCAGAAGTTGCTCTGTCAACAATGCTCAGGAGGAAATTCACAGTTGGTGAACCATGATGAAAATAAGCTCTTTCCCCACCTAAGGTGCTATGCTTAAAAAGCGAAAATGAGAGAGGTTAAGTAGTAGAATGATAACAGACATAACTATAGTTAGAAAATATATTGAAAGAATGGCTGCAACTCCCTCTGAGAAATCACTTCTGAGATTTCTCAAAACTGTATAATCTGAATCTAATCTTTGAGAATAATATGCACACTCCAACTAAGACATTCCTATATTGGCCTATACTTGTGCAAAATTTCAAAGCCCAAAAGCAAAACAAATACAGAGGAAATATTCCTGTTTAAAGAGAACTGACAACTAAATGTAAATTGTGATCTTGGAAAATAGCTACAAGGGTCATTATAGGAACACTTGGTGAGTTCATATATGAATAGGGAAAGAATGTTATATAAATGTTAAGTTTCTTTATATTGACATTTGTATTATGGCCATATAAAGAGATCTCCTCGTTTTTAAGGGATAAATTCTGATAATAAAAAGGGTAAAGAGATATAATGTCTGAAATTTACTCATCAGCGGTTTACAAAAAAAAGAGGAATGATAGAACAATTGGGCCAAAAAACAATGGATAAATGTGGAGAGGGCATATAGGAGTTCCTTGAACATGAATTTCCTTATAGAGAAACTTGCAACAATCCTAAAAGTTTAAAATGTTGTGTAAGTAAAAAGTGACTAAAAAATATGAAACAATTGAGGGAGTTCTGCAGACTCCAAGAATACTGACGATAAAAGAGGACTATCATGGTTTTATTCTTATTTCCAATTTTTGGGATCACTATCAAACTACTGTCCTTTGCTTACCAATAACTTCTGGCAGGAAAAAGATCTATGCTGAAATAAAGTGATTATACATTTTCAAGTTAATGATTTCATATTCTTCAAATTGATACCCAGAGTGATATTGCTGAATAATAGGGCGGTTCTATTTTTAGTTTTTTGAGAAATCTCCATACTCTTTTCCAAAATGGTTG
>NW_004567137.1:11767034-11821180 GCF_000260355.1 Condylura cristata
AATCCATGGTCTAAAAGTAGCTTGAGAAAACTAATCTAGAATATTTACAATTTTTTCCCAGAAAATTGGCAAAATCTTTTCTTATATAGATGTTTACTTATATATTAACAAAAAGTAACTTTTTCAGAGACCCTGTAAGTAGCTGATCTTCAGATTCTAAGTTTAAAGAGAGAAAACATACTGAACATCTGCTAAGAGAAACTGACATTAGGAAACTTTGGGTTCTAAAAAACAGAGAAGAAAGCGCCCTGTCTAGGTCAAACATTTAATAAGTGATGGAACTAGGAATTAAGCCAAGGCATGTCTCTCAAGAGTTCATGCTCTACTCCTAAGTCAATCTGTTGGTGGAGTCAGTGTAGTTTAGGGTAATTCCATGCTAATCATTATATAGAGTATCTCCATTTCATTGTCAACATGGCCCTGCAAGACTGGTGTTATCATCTCCACTTTTACAAATGAAGGAACTGAGACTGTGAGTGTTTTGTTCATATTCACAAAAGCTAAAGTCATGGAAGCAAAATTTTAGCACAGTTCTCTATCACTTCAAATCCCCTCCATCCCTTACTAATCAAGAGAGTACAAATACATTGTATCTTAATGAACTGGTTATCATCAACAAAATGATAACTGAATGAAACATAAGCTCAAAATAAACTAATGTTAAGTTACTACAACATGGGAACTATAATAAAATAGTCTATAAGGCAAATAGCGATTTTTTAAATAACTTAAAGCATTTAGTCACAATATTTTAATCAAAAAATATATAAGTATATCCCAAATCTCTGGCGTTTTCCTACCCCATTTATTATTGGTGTTCTCTCTCTTCTTTCTTCCCCCCTCCCTTCCTATTCTTTCCTCTTCAGTTCTTCAGTCCCTCCCTATTCCTCCCTCTCTCTTCTCTTCTCTCACTTTCTTCCTCTCCCTCACCTAAGTTCTAGAGTTGCATTAAAAAGTTATACTGGTTCCTGCTGCCCTCTAATGGTCTTATTCCAGAAACAGCTGTCACATTAGAAAATCAGCAGTCTTCCTAGGCAGCAATGACACTTACACTCTTTTTACTTGTTTGAAGACAGTGGACAGAAAGGAAAGGTCTTGTGATCACTGACAAGATACTTAACATCACACCAGTAAAATGGAGGTAAAAATACCTCCTCACAATTGTCTTGTGGACTGTGGTAAAATGAGGCTCTTAAGAAACTGCAAATTCTCAGTAAAAGGTCACGTCACCATTTTACCTTATTTACTTTTGACAACTCTGTAAGGTAGAAGAAACTGAGACTTAGTTGAGTTCTCTCATTTTTATAATTAACCCAGAAATTATAAAATTAGACCTATAATCCAAGTTTTAAAACTCCCATTCTACTCCTCATGATACCTCAGTAGCACAAGTTAACAGTTAACATTGAGGAATCTTGAGAATTCTGAAGTATTAAAGGGATATTTTTGTACATTGCTCAAGCTTTCCAAATACATACTTTCAGTTAAATTAACAGTTAATATTGAGGAATCTTGAGACTTTTAAAGCAGTAAAGGGGTATTTTCATAGATTGCTCAAGTTTCCCAAATACATACTTTTCATTGATCAGTGGTCACAAATCTAGAATTGTCTTCAAATTTGCAAAAAGAAAAACAAAGATTTATGTCCAAAACATGTTCATAAATTATTACTTATAATAGTACAAAGCTAAATATAAAATATTAAATAAACTGATTTTCCCTTTTCTTTTTCCGTTAAACTCCCTCCACTCATGCTCCCACTCCCTACCTTCTTCCCCACAGGTAACCACAGTTCCTTTTTCTAACTCTACTCACTTATTATTTCTATCTTATACATTTGTTTTGTTTTCTTATATCCCACATTTAGGTAGGATCATCTGATAATAGTTTTGCTCCTTTTGACTTATAAATGCCATCAAATTCAAAATTTCATAATTTTTATAGTTCAGTGCTATTACATTGTGTGTGTGTGTGTGTATTGCAACTTATTTATCCAATCATCTATCAATGGGCACTTATGTTGCTTCCAGATCTTGGCTATTATAAATAGTGCTGCAATAAAGTAGGGTGCTTATATCCTTTCAAGTTAATTGTTTCATATTCTTCAGCCAAATACCCAGAAAGTCATATTGCTGGATCACAACAAATTTCTAGTTTTAGGTTTTAAGGAAACTCCATCCATTTTCCAAAATGATTACACCAATTTACATTCCCCCAAAAAATGTACAAGGGTTTCTTACACCCTTGTTGCTGCTAATCTTTTTGATGTAAACCATTCTTACAGGTCTGGGATGATACCTCACTGGTTTTGGTATACAGTCCTCTATTAGAATAAATGACAGTGGGTATTTTGTCATATGCCTATTGGCTAATTATACCTTTTTAAAGGGGATTTTCTGACCATTTTTTGATAGGGTTATTTTATTTTGTTGTTGTTGAGTTGTATAAATTCTTTATACTTTGGGCATTTAGCCCCTTGTCAGATGTATAGTGTACAAGTATCTTCTCCCATTCAGTAAGCTGTCTTTTTATTCTGTTGACTTTTACTTTTGCTGAACAGAAACATTTTTTTGGAATCTGACTTTTTTTTTAAATAATAGTTTATTTTTACATCATTTTGTGCATTTTTTCATCTCAGTTATAATCCCCATTGGCTTCCAATCACCAAATCACCATGTGCCATTACTATAGTCCAGTGCATTTCCCTCTCCCTACTGTTTCTGATCTCATTCCTCCTCCACCCCCATAAAATGTCTCTGGTATATGGTTGTTCATTATTATTATTATTATTTTCTCACCTGGTCAGTTATACTCCTGCTATGAGTGAAACCATCTGCTATTTTTCCTTTTCTTTGGCTTATTCACTAAGCATGATCTTTTCCAGCTCCATCCATGTTGCTGCAAAAGGTATATGTTTATTTTTTTGTTGTTGCTGAGTAATATTCCATTGTGTATATGTAACACATCTTTTTAGTCCAGTCATCCACTTTTGGGCATTTGAGCTGTTTCTATGTCTTTCCAATTTTAAATAAATAAGTAATAAACATGGGAGTGCAGGTATTTTTTTGAATCAGTGTTTTTGTGTCTTTTGGGTATATACCTAGGAGTGGGATTGCTAGGTCAGATGGAAGCTCCATGTTTAGTAGTTTGAGAAACCTCCAAACAGTTTTCTATACTGGTTGTACTAGTTGTATTCCCACCAGCAGTGCAGGAGAGTTCCTTTTTCTCCACATCCTTGACAACATTTGTTGTTGCTAGTTGTTTTAAGATGTGCCATTCTCACTGGGGTGAGGTGATAGCTCATTGTGGTTTTAATTTGCATCTCCCTTATTACAAGTGATGCTGAACATTTTTTTTCATATTCGTGTTGGCCATCTGCACTTCCTCTTTGGAGAAGTGTCTTTTTAGCACTTCTGCCCATATTTTGATGGGGTTGTTTATTTTTGTTGAGTTTCATCAGTTCTTTGTATATCTTTGTGATCAATCTTTTATCACTAGTTTTGTGTGAGAAAAATTTTTCCCAATCAGAGGGATGTCTGTTTTATGTAATGTCTCTTTCGCTGTACAGAAGCTCTTTAACTTGATGCAGTCCGATCTATTTATCCTTGCCTTCACTATCGTTGCATTGGGTGCTATATCTTCAAAGATGTTGCTGAAGTGTATGTTGTACAGTGTTTCACCCATCTTTGCTTCCAGGTATTTTATGGTTTCCACTGAACAGAAACATTTTAATTTGATGTAGCCCCACTTACTTATTTTTGCTTTTGTTTCCATTTCCATTGAGGTCCAGTTCCCAGTGACATTTCTAAGACTGATGTCATGGAAATATAATGCCTGTTTTTTTCTTCTATGTCTTTTATGGTTTGGGGTCTTAGATCCAAGCCTTTAATCCATTTTGAATTTATTTTTATGTATGGAACTAGAGGGTGACTCAAGTTCATTCTTTTGCTTGTCTGCTTTTCTCAATATCACATAGTGAAGATAGTTTCCTTTCTCCATTATATGCCATGATTCCATTGTCATAAATTAGGTGTGAAAATGTGTGTGACTTATTTCATGGATCATATGGTAAAGATAGTTTCCTTTCTCCATTATATGACATGATTCCATTGGCATAAATTAGGTGTGAAGATGTGTGTGATTTATTTCATGGATCTCAATTCAGTTCCATTGATACCATGTTACTGCCATTTTGTAATATAGTTTGGTAAGGTAAACCATGCTACTACTATTTTTCTTCTTTTTCTGAAGGTTGTTTTGAGTATTTGGGGTCTTCAGTGGTTCTGATAAATTTTAGAATAACTTACTCTATTTCTTGGAAAGATACCACTAGAATTTTGTTTGGGACTGCATTGCATCCATGTTGCTATAGGTAAGATGACAATTTTAGTATTTTTAATCCCCCATCCATGAGCATGGGATGTCTTCCCATCTCTGTATCAGGTTATAAATATATCAAAGCATTCAATGAGGTTAGTACTATTATTATCTACACTTAAAATAAGGAACTAAGAAATTAAGTATCTTTCCCAAGATCATACACTAAGGAGGTGGTAGGAGCCAGGTATTGAACTGAGGTGTCTTTCTAAGAGTTTGTGTTTATTCATTAATCAGTCTGCTTCTGAAGACATTATAGTCCATGGACCTATCACATTTTATTGCATGGTAGCACCTATCATGGAATAATGTGCAACCATAAAAAATCATATTTCCAGTATTAAATTATGCAAGTATATGTTTACATATACATGCAAATATATGTTTCTTTACTGAAACAGTAAGGAAAAATGCAAAACTGAATGTTATATTTCAGTCTGCAAGAGTGTGTGTGTGACCAAAAGCTAAATAGTAGCTTTTTCCAGGATGTTCACACTGAAATAGGAAATGCCTAAGAGAGAGTGTTTAATAGAACATCCATGCTGGATAAACTTGGCACTTTGGAGCCTACTTTTGATTGATGGCAGCTGTTTAGAGGCTGTCTCACTATAGACTAGAATATGTGGATAGAGGATCAGATGTGTTCATAGAAAAAACAGGAAAGAGATGAGATAGGGATAATTTTATTTCATCCTTTACACTTTTCAAGATATTCAGAACTTCTGTAATGAGACCAGCTATAATCACCAGACATTATAGATTCAAAAATATTATGGTACTAAAAATATATCCCAAAATTTCCAAGAGGATTTGTTTCCCTTCATTGTAACTGGGAAAGATTTGCAAGAAAAACAATTGCCTCAAAAACTGGACTTAGAGAAAGGATGTTCACACTGGAAAGAGAAATGCCAAGAACAGAGTATTTAACAGAATAGCCATGCTGACTGAACTTGGCACATTGGATCCTACTTTTGATTGATGGCAGCTGTTCAGATAGAAGATCAGAGATGTGTTCAGAAGAAAAAACAGGAAAGAACTATGACCCCAACAGGCACAATTTCTTTTTTTAAATATACATATATTGAAAATGTATAAATAGTAAATATATGTGTGTATATATGTAATATAACATATATTACATGTTAATATGCATCATATATTACATCATTCTTCATTTTGTACACATTCTCATCTCTGTTATAATCCCCATGGACTGCCCACTACCATTTCACCCATGTGCCATCACCACAGTCCAGTGCACTCTTCCCTCACCAGTTTTGATACTATTTTTCTCCCCACTCCTGGAAAATGTCTCTGGTTTATAGTTGTCTGTTTATTTTAGCCTCTACTTTATTACATTTGCTTTTTTCTTTTTTTTTCTGATATTATACTCCTGTTATTAATGAAACCATCTGGTATTTTTCTTTTTCGTTCTGGCTTATTTCACTAAGCATGATCCTTTCCAGCTCCATCCATGTTGCTGCAAATGGCATAAATTTAACTTTTTGATTGCTGAGTAATATTCCATAGTGTATATGTACCACATCTTTTTAATCCAGTCATCTATTTTTGAGCATTAGGGTTGATTCCACATCTTCCCTATAAATAATGGAGCAATAAACATGGGGTACAGGTATCTTTTTGAATTAATGTTTTTGTATCCTTTGGGTAGACGCCTAAGAGTGGAATTCCTGGAGCGAAACTCCATTTTTAGCAGTTTGAGAAACTTCCAAACAGCTTTCCATAGTTGTTGGGCCAGATTGCATTCCCACCAGCAATGTAGGAGAGTTCCTTTTTCTCCACATCCTTGCCAGCACTTGTTGTTGCTAGTTTTTTAAATATATGTCATTCTCACTAGTGTGAGATAGTATTTCATTGTGGTCTTGATTTGCATTTTCCTTATTACAAGTGATGTTGGAACATCTTTCATATGCCTTAGTTGGCCATTTTCATTTCCTCTTTGGAGAAATGTCTCTTTAGCTCTTTTGCCCATTTTTTGATGGAACTGTGCAGTATTTTTTGTTGAATTTTGTCAACTCTTTGTGTATCTTTGTGATCAGTCCTTTCTCATTATTATGGCATGCAAAATTTTCTCCCAATCAGTGGGGTGTCTCTTTGTGTTTGGTGCAATGTAGTAATCTAGCTTCATTTTTTTTTTTTTTCATAGAGCAGCCCAGTTTTTCCAGCACTAAACTTGCTTTGTTGAACAAACTTTCTTTATTCCTTTGCATATTCTTTGTTCCTTTGTCAAAGATTAGCTGTCCACAAGACTGTGGGTTTATAAATGGGCTTTCTATTCAACTCCAATGGTCTGTATGCCTGCTCTTGGTTCCAATTTTAATTATTATGGCTTTGTAGTATAGTTACAGAAAAGGAACGAGAAATAAAAAGGAAAAAGAATGAAGAAACTTTCAAGAACTATCTGACACCACGAGGAAAGGAAATATGAGTTATAAGTCTCTCAGAAAGTAAGGAGAAAGGTCAAAGAATAGAGAAAATATTCACAGAGATAACTGAAGAGAACTTCCCAAGTATGAAGAAGATGATAAAAGTAAACATACAAGACATGAGAAGAACACCAAACTTCCATGGTGAACACCAAACTTCTATGATGAAAGGAGAAATACAAGACACATAATAAATAGTAAAGCTCTCAAGAATCCAAGACAAAGAAAAGATAATGAAACTGACAAGAGGGATGAAACAAAATAACCTATAAAGGAAAACCAATCAGGCTGACAATTTCTACACTGAAGAATTCCGAAGTTCTGTGGGAAAACAGGAAAGATAGCCTTCTTTTGAAAATAACCATAAAAAGCTGATTTGCTCCATGGCAACACTCTGTTCAGGGCCTATCAGTAGCACCAGATGAGCCTGACACAGACCCACCCTGAGGGAACATTGTCCCGTGACATTGAAGAGCCAATCATATTAATCACAATGGAAGCCTGGAGTTCAAGATAAAGCTTCTTGGCCTCAAATAATGTACAGTGTGTGCTTTTCCTGCTTGCCTGAAAAATAAAGGCTGATCAGTTGAGCCTGACCCTGAAGAGGCATTTGGAATGCCACACATAGATAGGAAATTTTTAATTGCGAGACTAACTTGGGTTCACTTTAGAGCTCCCTCTTTTGAGTGCACATCTGACTAATTCAGAGATTTCAGCTTGACAAATGAGTTGGAATTTCTTTCAGAAACTCCTGCAGAAAAATTGCTAACTGTTTTGGTCAACAGAAGTCTTAACACAGACAAGAGCAAAGCAGATTCCTGCTGAGAATCACCCAAAGACAACTCTGACAAAGAACTCTGAAAATTCATTTCAGGATGAAGCTGCAAGAACAATGTACCCTTGACACAAACAAATGCTGTTCATTGACCAAAGGATACAAGAGGATTCTTCTCCCAACTACTGCAGCCCCTACAATGGGAATCTGGCTTCTCCAAAGGCAGCTTTCTCTCCTGCTGTTGCTGCTGCTCTCTGACCTGCAGAGACCCACAGCGAGTTCTGAGGTAGGGCACAACTGAGGAGGTAACCTCTTCTTGATTAATGCTCTTATAGACCATTCTTCTGGTAAAAACCTTTAAATCAATTTTAGGCACTTGGGATTTATTGTCATTAATTTAAATAACATTAGCAAAAAGAATTGAAAACAATCATTAAAAATGTGTAATTGCTTATAGTTCATGCATCTGAAAGTATGGATACTAGAGGCAAAGTATTATTGGCTTGTTTCTCCATAAAGTGTAAGTGAAACAACTGTTAGTGCAGAACAAATAATACAAAATTAACCAGCCCAATTTGGCTTTAAAATGTATAGGATAAATCAACTTAAAAGTAGTATTGTGAGTTCTATATAATGAAAAATAACTTTACATTAAGACATATCAGAACATATCTGGGACGAAATAATATATTTAAAAGTTTTAGATTTCATTATAATGAGGTTTGACAGAACATATTAGTTGGTTTGGTTTGGCATAAATATATTCTGTAGGCCTATTTTTAAATCTACTGTAAAATTATTGTTTAAAATCTGTAATAAGTTAACAACGTGTTCTACTTTGCAGTCAGCTCTATGTTTTTGTCATCATAAATGTAAAAATACAAAATGTTAAGTTTCTTCAGTTCCAGTCACAATTTTCTTAACACGAAATGGATGGAATCTTTTTAACGTATTCCTTAATGAGTGTCGTTTATTAGAAAATCATTATTTCTTTGCAGAAGGAAACATCCTTGAATTTAAGATAGTTGAAAGATGGCTCAAATGAAAGTAATCATTTTTCACTCCTGATTTCCAAGAGAAGTGACTTTTCCTAGGCACATACCTCACCACAGTTTAATTACTCTCTCTACACCCCTGGAGATAGGCAAATTTATTTTACTGGCAATGTCAGAAGAACTGGGTACCCTGAATGACTGTTCTCTTCCTCCTGGGAGTTAGCCTGTGGCAAAGGGCATGAGTTCTGTGTTTCTCCATAACAGGAACCTAATCCAGTGAACCCCAATCCAGGACTACCTGTACCTGAATGCACAACTCTGCCTCCTTTTAAGGTTCAAGCCCTAAAAATGTCTGCACCATCATAGCACTGCACAGTAGTGAAATGATATTTTAGCCTTCATATTTTCTCTTTTGTTCTTCAGATTCTAAATAGAAGGATCCACTGAAACATTAGACAATATTCATCACTTATCTTTTTAAAGTTAATGTTCAAAGATTTAATATAGTTGTATTTATCTTCTGTTTTAAGAGACATTCCTTAAAACAAGCAGGATAGAATGTGAAGGAAACTGGTAGAGGATACAGACAGAAATGATAATTTGAACTTTAAGAGTTTTTTCTTCAAAGTACTACGTAGGAATATTATGCAAAATTTCTGTGACTCTGGTCAAAAGGGTTACTTTATCCCTGTAAAGATGAGCTTTTGGTTATACTTATCAAACGAAATTCAATCTCTAGCACAGGTCACAGACATAGAAGAACTGGCAACATATGATTATAACATTTCAGCAAATATGTGTGTGTGTGAATATATATTGCCAGTTCTTCCTGTGCTAGAGATTGAATTTCGTTTGATAAGTATAACCGAAAGCTCATCTTTACAGGGATAAAGTGCCAACATGGTTGAAAATTAAAATCGTGATTTTTTTTTCTTTATAGGTTGCAGCTAAAAGATACATTGACTTGTCACCAGATTCCTTTGATGATCAGTACCAAGGTTGTGGCCAAGAGATCATGGAGGAATTAAATCAAGGGGATTATTTCTCAAAAGAACTAGAAACCCACAGAAATTACTCCAAGGTGTGGCAGAATGCCCACGTAAACTGGCTGAACCAAGAAAAAGGTCTCCCTGAGAACATGACTATTACACATGCTGTTGCCCTCTTGGTTTATACACTGAACAATAATGTTCGCTCTGACTTCACTAGAGCCATGGCTAGTGCTGGTAGGTCTCCAGAGCAGTACAAACATTCCTTCCATTTTAAATATCTACACTACTATCTGACCTCAGCAGTCCAACTCCTGAGGAAAGAGATTATCATGAAGAATGACTCTCTGTGTTATAAGGTGTACTATAAGGCAAAGGATGTCTACTTGGAAGTTTCCATAGGTGCCACGCTTCGATTTGGCCAATTCCTTTCAACCTCACTCCTAAGAGAAGAGGCACAAAATTTGGAGAACCAAACGCTATTTACCATATTTACCTGCCTGGGTGTACCTGTACAACACTTCTCTCTCAAGGAAGTGGTGCTGGTCCCTCCCTATGAGTTGTTCGAAGTTGTAAATATGAGCTACCACCCAAAAGGAACTTGGTTGCAATTGCACTCAACTGGGAACTTCAGCACATATAACTGTCTGCTGCTAAAAGGTATTATTATCACACTACATTAAGTCTACTCTTACTGCGATCACAGACCACTACTCTTTTATAAAACTTACTTTTCTCAGTGGGATCAGGAGGAAAAGACTAAAAACATGAAAACTGATGTTTGGTAATGGTAGAATTCAGAGAGGAGAGAAAACTCACTTTTACTTCTTGGTTTCCTCATTCTTTCTTCTCCTCAACTACTTCTAAGAGAATATGCTTCTGCAATGACATGTGGGGCATTCTGGACAGAGAGTACATCTTTATTGGAAAAAGTAGCACATAAAGTAGAGGATTTTTAACTTCTTCTTCAAACTCCTTTTGTTGTTGTGTTTTATGGTCATTTCATATCTAATACGTACTACAAGTAAAGCAAGAAACAAGACTTACTCATTCTTCATCTTCCAAGTTCAAGGATCTAGGCTACAAGGCTTGGGCAATATAGAGTTAGTAAAACAAAATCACTCTTCTAGTAGGATTCTTAGTCTGAGAAATGGAAATATGAACAAATATTTGTCTACACACAAAAGATGTTTAAGCACTGATTGTGGCTACTTAATGCAGGAAGCTATTTGTTGTATCTAGGAAAAGGAAGGAAGACTCCCCAGAGGAGGATTATAGGAGATTCAAGAGGAATAGTAGTAAATAAAAAGTTATTGCAAATGAAAAACAGCATATGGCAGATCACAGATATTTCAATTAGCTGTTGTCTTGAGGGGAATGTCCAAAATCCCGATGTGTGAGGCATATGAAGAGACTAGGAATAAAAAGGGAGTAGGATTTGATTGGGGTGGAGTAGTTCTGATGGAGCCAAATAGTGAAAAGTCATGTGTTCTATGCTAAAGAGTTTTAAACCCGATGCTATATGTAACAAGAAATCATTGGAAATTTCTAAGGTGTGAAGCATCAATCAGATCAATATGCTAGCAAAAGCTCTGATGTGACCATGAAAAATTAACTGAAAATACCCAAAAATTGTTAAGGTCTATTTTTAGAAAACCATGTGTCTGATTCCATTTTCTCCTGTATGTTACCAGACACAATTATCTCACAGAGCAGTAGTTATATAGCAAATGTTGTTTGATTCAGGTAAGACAATCCTTATCCACATGTGCATCCATTTACTTTTTTTTTTAAGATTTATTTATTTGTACATACAGAACTGGGGTACAGGCCAGAGGCTCAGGGGCGGTGAGAGGCTTCACCAGAGGCAGAGTGGGGAGCAGAACAGGCAGATCGACGAAGTACACTGCTGAGGGGAGCAGCGGGCGGGTCAGGAGAGGTCTGCCTCGCCATGTGGTCTCCTCCGGGGCAGGCGGGAATTGAACTCATGCGGAAGCAGCTTTAGATTCTCAGTGCAGTGCTTTAACCCGCTGCGCCACCAGGGAGGTCCCGCATCCATTTACTTTTAACTGCAACTTGGCTGCAGGGTCTACCTCTGAAATATTCCTGAATCTGCCTCCACTATATCATTACTATTGTTGTTCCTAATTCCAACCCCCAGTATTTCTCAGTATTTCAGGACTGATGTGTCACAAATGTCCTCAAACATGCAGCCACGCTGAGGTTCAAGTTCTACTCACTCTGGTCTACTGTAAACGAGACCAGGGAAGAGGCAACCTACAAAACATTTACCTCCTCTTTCCTATCGCTGGTAGTGTGGCAGAAAGCATTATGAGAGGAAAGAGTAGCCACTCAAAAGATCCAAGAGAATAGTGTTTACAGAGGAGACTAAAAAACTAAAGTGGATATAAAGAAAATAGTGTAATGTTTACAATACATGAGAATATTCTGTGTAAGTTTCAGGGATTCTTTTGAAATATACCTAAAAAGGATTCTGTTTTGAACAGAATTTCAAACAAATTTGAAATTTCTTATCATGAATTTGAATCTTATCATTATCCTACTAGGTTAATGAGCACTGTAAAATATATTAAGTGAAAACTCTGGAACTTTTTTATGTCATGGAATAAAAAACTGAGAGGCATGAATAATATAATCTGGCACCCAGCTCTGCTTCTCCTTAAGTCTTCATGAAAAATATTTTAAGACCTTCTCCCTAATATTAATGATCTTGGTATCAACTATGGTCAAACTACTCAAACACAATTTCAATTTGGTTTTAAGTCAAAGTTTTGCAGGGGTTGCCATATATATTACTAGTTTTGGGGGACTTGATTGGTCTTGATTGGACATTTGAAATCACACATCATACTTAAAGGGACCAATAATTTTATATTGTTCTGTAAGCTCTCTGTGGGCATGAACTTGTGTACATAATATTTAGGATATGAACATAGAATCCAGGCAGTTTGACCCTATATTGCCCCTATGTCTGAATTCACACACAACTTGTACCACTTTTTTAGCTGTGTTCTCCGTTAAGTTGGTCAAACTCTCAAAGTTCTTCACCTATATAATAAGCATCATAGTAGAGTCTCATAGGACTCCTGTGAAGATTAAATAAAATACTAACATTTTCTAGCATTTAATAAATGGTAAGTAAATGTTACCTATTATTAACTATAGTTCCCTGACACATAAAGGTATTCAAACTTTTATCTGTTGAATGAGTACATGAAGAAATTAAGCATTCTTTTTCCTATTTCTAAGTGATCAGGTATTAGTTCACATGACCATAAAGCTCAGTTGACTAATAGCAGCTATAATATTTAGTAGAAAGAGGAATATTCTAAAAAGTACAAGCAGGCATCAAGAGTAAGGAGCTGTAGCCACAGTGCCAATGATCTGGAATGTGGTCCTTTTGCTATAGAAGTTACTGTATCTAAAGTTTCCTTAGATATTTACTAGTTAGTCTTGTTCAGAAAAGAGATTGCAAATGGTAGGATAAAAATACTACTAATATCAGAGGTTGATATTTTGTCAGAAACATTGCATGAGAGCTAGAATGAAAGTATCTTCCCAACAAAACTATTCAATTCGTGTGAAATGAAAAGGGGAGAGGATAAGCTCCACTGGCATGATGCCAGTCTTCTTTTTAGTCTGAGCTCTGACTAAAGGTTGCAACGGCCAGTCCATTCTCTGGTTCGATCTCAAACTCACTCCCACTGATTGGTTTTTAGTACAACCAATTTAGTTAAGGACAAAAAGACGACATAGTCATAGAATGGACGCAATCAACATTCTCTTATGCCTATTGATTACAAAAATAACTGATGGACTTCAGAATGCATTCAGTAGTTCACTACATAGTATTTATCTCATTGAGTAAATTCTATCTGAAACCTTCCTTAAGTCATTTGGTTAAATAATAAGTAACACTACTTATCCTAAAATCCTGGAGCCATATTGGCTAGATCCTTAAATGAACAACAGGAGGAGAGAACTGTATTTTTCTTACCTGGAAGGCCTTCATTAAGGGGTGTTAAGATTAGCAATCTCTCCTTGATCTTAATTTTCAGAGTTATTATTGATCACTTTCCATCTCCCAACCAATCCCAGACTAAAAGATTCAACTGTGGTATTCTAGATCATTAATATGTAAATCCTCATGAAACTGGAACCTCACCTGGACAGTTGTTTCAAATCACCTAGCAGAGGCCTCTAGTTATTCCATGTCCTTATAGGGGTATAATATATGTTATCTCTCCTGTCTCAATCTTCCTCTTATCTCTTAATCTGACTGATGTGATACTTGAAAAACAACATGAAGGCCTTTACAACTGGCCAAATGGAATGCTGTAATTCTCCCAAAGGAGATCATAGATTTAAGAGTATAGTTCGTAACTCCTTCAATTTATTTCAAAATTGGTTTTATTAACTTGTAACTGCAGTTTTCAAGTTCACAGAGTTTCCAGAAATCTGCTGTCTTCAGAGTCAAAAGGTCAAATTGCTAGGATAAGGTACATATAAGGGAGTGAATTTGCGGCTAGATTGCAGTGCTGTGCCCTTAGCTGATGCGCCACCAGGGAGGGCCCAAGGGAGTGAATTTGCAAGGGAATGAGTTTACTTAAAACTTTCTAAAGCAACAGTTTTCCCTTCTAATTCTTTCCTCAGCCTTTAATGACCTACCTAGTTACCACAGAAACATGTTTTCAAGACCATTAGAAAATTCAAAATATGTTATGTTAGCTATTTGCCCTTAAGTGTTGCTTCTTTCAGCAAAATGATCTGTGCCAAAAATCTGTAGACACACAAATGCACACTCTGTTCTATGTCATAGGATTCACAAAGAAGGACTTATTTGTTAAGATGTTTCACATAATCAAAATTCTTAAGTGTACTCCTAGAAAAAAATAGCAATTCTTTGTTGTAAGCCTGGTTTTACCTGTTAATCTTGCCAGTTACTAGCAGTGATAACATGAGCTAATGCTTAGTCTCTCTATAACTGCTTCTTTATATCATAAAAGTAAAAATCATTTTTGAAAATAAAACAAAACTCACTTGACAAAATTTGGGGGAGGCTAAAATGAATGAATTCTTGCAAAACTCTTGGAACAGTATACATGTAAGTAATTTCTCAAGACTTTTAGCTTATTATCCATTATTCTTATTGTATTAACTTTCTAGTTCCCTTTTTTTTTTTTTTTAATTCTGGTCTTCAGTTATGCAGTTTTCAATTCGTTTTTCCCTATTTGTGACATCACTCACCTTGAGGTAGTGTCTCAGACGAATAGATGAAAACAATGGGCATTATGAAACTGGGAGACTGACCGGCATGCAGTGACAATTTCTGAGCTGTTTCTTCACTTATAAATGTGGAAATACCGGTCTAGAAGGAATATCACAATAGCACTTGATAGCTACTCTCTCAAATGTAACAGCAAACTCGGAAAGTGCTTGGCACATGGAAGCAGAAAAGAGTTTAATAGCACAAATGTGTGCTGCAGAGATATTAACAGTAAAAATAGAAACAAAGGCAGAGGCAAAAGTAGTAATGCTTTTTTTGAATGCCAACTTTTTCCTAGATAACATTCTAAAAAGATGAACACTCATTGCTCTCTGCATTTTGACAGACAGAGGCCATAGATTAGCTTGATATCCTGCTAGATAGTTTTAACTTTTCCTTTTTTTTTTTTTTTTAAAGATTTATTTATTTATTCATACAGAACTGGGGTACAAGCCAGAGATGTGGAGGATGAGAGGATTCACCAGACAGGAGTGGGGAGCAGAACAGGCAGATCGACGAAGTACACTGCTGAGGGGAGCAGCGGGCGGGTCAGGAGAGGTCTGCCTCGCCATGTGGTCACCTCCGGGGCAGGCGGGAATCGAACTCATGAGGAGTTGGCTTAAGTTTCTTAGTGCAGTGCTTTAACCCGCTGTGCCACCAGGGAGGGCCCCTTTTTTTTTTTTTTAAGAAATTGGATACTTCTTCCTGAACAGCTGATATAACTGACATAGTTTCAGGCTTTATGAAATGAAAGTTGTAAATAACTATTTTTCCCTGGCCTTTATATACCTTAGGTACAGATACCCAAAAGTAGGTTGTAACACAGCAATAAAATATTTATGTAAAAATTTTGCTTACAAAAGACTTTCACACACATTATCTGTTTAATTCTCACAGTGACCCTGTAAGTTGGGATACTGATGCCATTATATTGATTTGAATACTGAGGTTTAGAGAGGTAAAATGGTTTGTGTTAGAATTTCACACAAGTGAAATTTTTTCACTTGTCACATAAGTGACAGAAGTAGGATTTTCTCAGAAAAAGTCCACAACTTTCTCTATAGATTACTTTCAGTTTATCTATCCATGTAAGTGTTACTGAGAACCTACCATTCTTTTAAATCTTCTGTGAAAAGACAGCATAACTCACTTCACATATAAATTGCACAGAACACACATTTGCAGACATAGTAAAACAGTAGTTAATCTTTTCACATGCACTGCAACTCTAGTCATTTTTTATTCTAACCTATTTCATTGTATTATTAAAAGATGACAGTCATCACCTACCAAACTTATGTGACAATTTACAGAGCACAACTTTCAGTTTGAAAATATTTCCAACTTGAAAAAAATAGAAAAGACAAATGCAGAAGTATTTAAAAAAGCCAAGCTATTTGCAATTCAGAGAATAAATTGTAATTTAAATCACAGGTGTTTTTAGTTACTCTCCTAAATACATTGTCTGCGTAAATAAAAAAAAAAACAATGTAAAGTAGAAGTGACAGTGGCTATAAGTAAAGAATAGTAAGAAGAGAGGAAAGTTCTTACATGCATAAATAAATCTTAAAAAAAAAGTGTGAAAGACAGGAGGTTGGCAGTTGTTGGGCTCTCTAGCCTCAATGAAGCAAAAAAAAAAAAAAAAAAAAGTAGTTTGAGGCTATTCTAATGAATGTCATGAATGTCCTCCCACAATGGTTCCCAGGTCTCTTTGACAATACTTTGACCAAAGCTTAGAAAAATGCACGCATGATTAACTTTCCTTACCTACTCTTATAGTGGTTTTACTCAAAATTGGAGTTTTGTAAAATACTATTGGTAAATGTAAAATTCTAAGTAGGAAAAAAAAAAACCAGGAAATTAAAAGGATCTTGTACGTAAAAGATTTCTCCATCATCTGGTGATACTAAACAATATGGTCAAATATTGGGACACTCACAGAGTTGAATGTTTTCTTACCCTAAACATCTTTTCTATCCAAGTAGTCAGCTGAATATGTGCATCGACTCTTCACTTAGGTTTCCTTCTTCCATCTCACTATAGTCCTCAGTCCACTGTAGTCCCAATTAGTAATTACACTGACAGTCATTTTTATATTCCAATTTTGGTTCCATCAACCACAAAAAGATGTCTGCTAACCTTTCCCATACTTCCTCAGAAGAGCACATATGTTTAGGCAGGGCACATATTTACACATACACAAGCAGGATGTTTTTTGAGCAGCTTGTTATAAAAATTCTATGAATGGATGTGCAAGTTCCAAAGAGACAATAGTAAAAAATACAGTGTTGAGCCAGTTGCCTGTGTTTGAATGCTGACTACACTACCAACATGAAGAGTGAGGCCCAGCAAATTTCTTCACATCTCTGTCACTGTTTTCGCAACCAAAAAAAATGAAGATAATAAGAAAAAATACTTGATAGCTTTGTCATGAAGACTGAACTGACAGGGCCCCCCTAATGTGGAAGGGGTTATCTCAGCACTAAGAAGCTATCTGCAGCTACTGCAGCACAAGTTCAATCCCCAGTCAGGAAGGTGATTCACATTGTACAGCACACCTCTCCTGTCTTGCCCACTGCTTCCTTTCGAACTATATTTCAGTGGACACACCTGTCCTGTTCCTCACTCTGTCTCTGATGAATCCTCTTAACCCCCAAACCTCTGGCCGGCATGCCAGATCTTCTATGTATAAATCAGTATTTTTTTTAAGACTGAATTAACACATAGCAAATGCTTTTTGTTATGGGGGTGCCAGTGATGGAGATAATGCTGCTGATGATAATAAAGATGGAGAGCCCTACCCCCAGTAAGCTGGGTAACCTGAGTTAAATCTCTAAACCTCTGGGTACCTGTTTCACCATCTGAAAAATGAATAAGCTTAATACTATCAAATGAAAAAACCTAAGAATACTTTTATAAAAGTAGCTAACTTTTTACTAGGAATTTTCTAAGTTAAAAAAAAAAAAAGTCAAAAGAAAAATGAGGTAGCTTAAAAAAAAAATCTACTACCAAAAACACCTTTAACTCTTTTTTTCTGTTTGTTTTCACAGCTTCCAGCAAGAAGTGCATCCCAGCTCCTATAGTTATAGCTTTTCTCTCATTTTTAACCAGTTTTATCATCTTGCCCAAAAGTGGAATATAAAGGAAACTTGTGGTTTTGTTGTCCTGAACTCTTTTGCTTTATGGCTCTCAGAAGATCCAGAATACCCTTGGGAGTACCTATCAGTTGCTGCAGAGCTGGCTCAACCTACTGCTGTGGGTGGGCCTGTAATTCTACATATTTCTTCTCCATGAAAACAGAGATTCATGCTGAAATAGAAATGACCCAAGCAGAGATTGTGAGATGTAATCAAGATACTTTTTTGGAATTAAATTGGAGTGTGCTGGGAGCCTTTTTTTTTTTTTTTTTTTAAAGATTTATTTATTTATTCATACAGAACTGGGGTACAGGCCAGAGGCTCAGGGGCGGTGAGAGGCTTCACCAGAGACAGAGTGGGGAGCAGAACAGGCAGATCCACGAAGTACACTGCTGAGGGGAGCAGCGGGCGGGTCAGGAGAGGTCTGCCGCGCCATGTGGTCACCTGGGGGTCAGGCGGGGATCAAATTCATGCGGAAGTGGCTCAAGCTTCTCAGTGCTGTGCTTTAACCCGCTGCGCCACCAGGGAGGGCCCCTCCTTTTATTTGAGTGGAAACAGTAACTATGAAGCTAAAGCTGCTAACTGTTATCTTCCACCAGCAGGAGAGATATGCCCTCTCTGAGAATGGAGCTAACAATAAAGAGCCAAAAATGAAAAGAAACTAACTTGATGAGTATATGAGCCCCAACAGAACCTGAAAATAGATATCCTAGGTTTTTTAAAGTACATAAAGCAATACATTATTTTTTTTGCTCAAGTAATCTGAATTAAATTCTCTATCTCAAACAACTGGAGCTATAACAAGGAATCTCCCTTATTTTTTACATAGTAGTTGTAAATAAGAACAAATCAGAAATGCTTGAGTTAGAGTACAAAGGAAAAACTCTTTATCAAATGGAAACAATGGATCCCATAGTCATAACTAGGGGGTAAAATTTCTTCAGAGATTTTTATCAGTATTATGGCAAACCAGTGTAGTGTCAAAAGAAAATTTGAGAACTAAATTAAGGAAAGATGTCAGTGAAATCATCTAATGCCAGTAAGGAGTTTTGTACTCATGTTCATAAAATAGTAGACAAGTCTGAACTTAAACTCGTATGTTAACTTACAAAGGAGTTTGTAGCAAATTAAATTTTAAGTCTTCATGCAAATTATGTATATTAGGAAAGCATGTGACTGTGTGTAGAGGCAAAGCAGACAACAAAAGAGGTATCCAAAAAAATATGCAAAAATATCAGGTATTCTCTCAGGTATCAAACATGGATAGTGCTATAGGGAATTGCTTTTGTCTGATTTCCATAGACCCTCATAAATGGAGTGAAGCCCATGCTACTTAGTCCCTCTAAGATTTGGATAAGAAGCAACAAAAGTGGACATCAACCCATTTAGTCCCAGTAGAAGTTCCTGAAGGGTCTGTGTCATGACAGAAGAGGATAAATGGAAATGTAGAGAATTCAGGCATCTAGTACTTTCAATCTTTGCACTGGGATTTCGAGAAGAACAGAGCCAAGTATACCTCTAGCACCTAGCTTGCACTGATCCTACACCTAATAAAGCAAGCATAAAATTTCCATAAACAAAAAATTTCTAGGAGCCATTGTTCAGGGATTTTGGCAGGTTAGTGATCAGGTTAGTAGAAAGTCCTGGGGGCAAGACTCTGGGTACAGGCCTTGAAGGAAGTCTTGACAAGGGGTGCTTTGAGATATGTTAGGAAAAGCCTCCTGATATTTTTGCATTTTTTTTTTCTGTACCATACTATATATAAAGCACTTTTGGGGATTACGAGCTGAATATACTAGGCCAGATCTTCCACGAGTTTACTCTCTCTTAAGATAAATTAAGTCCACAAATGGGGGGGAGGGGAGGAATATATTGTTATTACAATACAAAACACAGCAAAACAATACAAAATCAAACAGACAATTATAAGCCAGAGAGATCCTGCAAGGGAGGGAGACAGAGCGGTATCAGCAGGAGGGAGGAATGTAGGGGGCTATGGTGATGATGGGTGGGGGAGGGTGGAAGTAAACATTGTTATAAAATGAATAATGTAAATAGATATATTCAATCAATCAATCAATAAAGACCACAAATAATACTCAAAAGAAATACTAAAAAAAAAAGTGGGAAATCAAATCTTCTGTTCATGAGTACAGCAGAGAGATACCTTCCACCAATGGAGGTAAGAGGAGAAGCCAGGAAGTAGTGAAAAGAATTTGAACAGTCCCAGGACACTGGGGTGTGGGAGCAAAAGATAAAAGGGGGAAAAAAAAATAGGAAACAGTTCTGTATCGAGGTTTTAGCAACAAAAATGAGTATAAATAATAAGTTTCAGGGGTTAGAATGAGCTTCTTCAGACCTGTAGTTGGATAAATCTTTCATATGAGATAGAGTTTAAGTGAAGGGGGGTTTCAGGTAGGTGGAAAAGAGAGAATGGAATAGAGAAATGGGACATAGGAATGATCAGTGAGTAAAAGGGCTAGTAAGTGGGTCTGACAGAGTAGAGGAAGAATATGGACTAGAGAGAAAACATAGAATCATTTCGTTAGGCTAAAAATCCAGCTCTTTAGCACTTGCTCTCTATGAGAAATAAGGGTTTGCTTATTAGTAAGATTTTAAATCAATGACTCTTCAAGAATGTTCCCAGCACACAATGTCAGTATCCCTAAAGAACTTGATAGAAATGTGAATCCCAGGGCCTGATCCCAAATCTATGGAATTAGAAACCCAGAAATCTGTATTTAATAAAGTCTCCAGGTTTGTGAGTTAAGGGAATAACCATATTTTTTAAAAAGATAACGTAATTGTTCTTCCTCCTGCTGCTACTTTACTAAAGGTAGAAATTGAGCAGATCTGTGGATTAAGTTAAGGATGAACATAAATATGTTGCATTTTTTCAATATTCCCCATAATTTCAAAGTTTTGAAGCAAGGAACTATAAAGTGAATCACTTATTTAAAGCCTATAAAACTATAAAGTAAATCACTTATTTAGAGACCAGTTTCAAAAAAACTATAATTACCGCCTCTTTGTTAGTCTTGGATATCTTCTGAAGATAAAATGGACTTCCACTATGCATAAATTCACATGTATTGTTAAAAAAGACTACATTGTAAAGTTGCATAGTTACCCCCATAGTAATTTTATTAACTACATGAATTTCTGCTTTTTGTGTACATAAAAACAATTCTGGCCCTATTATTTTATCTTTATGACAAAGAGTTATAATATGACTGTCTGTCCTGATATTTCCTATTTACTCTTACTTAAAAAAAATAAATCTAGTGAAAGAAAATTTCTGTAGAGTTTTATTTGCTGGGAAGTCAGTATTCATGATTAATCTTAATGAAATTGATACACTAAATGAGCTAGTTCTTGACTTGGAAGTTGAACACTGTTATTGAGTTAGATGCTTTATAGATAGTGTTTATTAGCAAACACCACGAAGGCTAATAAAAAGTGGAGGGGGAAGGCATTACAAGTATAACAAGACTTCCTTCTTTCCTACTTTTTTTTTTCTTGGTGAGAGCATGTTTTTTGTTTTATGACATTTGACTTTTCCTACCTATATGTACACGACTCAAATAGACAATGCAGTGGTGACAGCCTCAGAGTAAAAATGAGATTAGGTATACCATAAAAATAAATGAGTCTTCCCCAATCTGTGCTACAAAATTTGAAGAAAGAAAATGAGAAGAAGCTAAAACAAAAGGATTTGGGGAAAATGTTAAATAAGAGTAATAGGTGTAATCAGTTTGAGAAGAACGCAGCTTTCCCCTAGCCTTTCTACAAGCTGGGAAGCAGCAGCAGAAGTTATCAGAGAGGGTGGTTTGCTCCACATGGAGACCTCTGGGAGACGCCTTTGAGTAACACTCAGCCTCTGGAGTCAGAGCATGTGGAGACAGCGCATCTTTATTGAAGTGGGCACCAGCACATCAAAGGGCTACTATAACTGCCATTCCCACTGGCACCTGGTGAAGACTTCCAGACATTGCACAGAAAGATTCTGTCCCCAGAACTTTTTTCTTGGTCCTTATCCCCTACATTTCTATGTGAATCCCCCCATGGGTTGCAACATCCTGGGATGCAATCCTAAAATCAAATGAAGGAGGTTGAAATCCCAGATATGTACAGGTTCTGAAGAGTACAATGGGAGTCCTGCCACCCTCCCTCCATTAACACACGCACTTCTTTTAAAGGTGGATAGCATGTGGATCAGACTGGGATTCTCCTCAACATAAAACAGCTAATAGAGAAATGGTTTCTTTTTAAAGTGAACGTTATGAGGTTTAAATATTTGAAAGAGAAAATGTTAAATGAGATGATGTAGATCTTCTCAGGAAAATTCCAACAAAGAATTAGAGTTACCAACATTGCTTTTCTTCTTCTCAGCAAAGTTCTTATTAGGTGTCTTGAAGATTACTATAGAGAAACCCTATTTAAATGAGGTCAATAAGCTAAGCAAGCAGTCCCACACAAGTGCAATTAGCAAACTATAGGACCCAACAAGCTTTGCCTCTGACAGGAGGTGGTGGTGCTTCCAGGCACAGTGGAGAGGAGGTCTCCATGCAGCGGGACTGCCTCCGAGGCTGTAGAGTAGGAGGCAGGTGCTAGCTTAGGTTTGGGGAAGTACACATGTATCTAACGATGAAACTGTACTTTCCAAATTGCTTTCTTGTATTTTCCAAGTAAATCCATTTTGGGTGAAATCACTGGCTGCTTTTAGTTCGAAGTCAACAGTATCATGTGAGATAGGACACTGGAGAATATACACTCATTTACAATGCAGGAGAGCCACTGTAGACAAACAGACTTTCTTAACTCTTCCTCCCCTACGCAAGCACTCTCAGAAAGCCTCCTTCTACAGATATGTTATATTTCCTTGTGAAAGGTTAGAGCACTTGTTTTTCAACCTCTGATGTTTGCTAATCATCTAACCTCATTAAGAGACAAGTAAAAAAAAAACAGCATCTGTTCTGCTCTTAGTGAAGAAAATTCTATTATTTCTCACATTCACTGTTCTTATTTACTACTTGATACATCATATCAAAAATACCCAGTAATAGATTATGACAGGGAAAACATAAGTTGATAACTACTGTGTGCATGACAAAAAAGTATTTAATGCCTCTAATGTATTTCCATGGCCTAAACAGTCATTTCTGCCAGATTATCTAACAATAATATTTACATTTACTTGCACTGTACCCAGCAATAACTAGAAATACAACTACTGGAAGTAGAAATTAGTTTATGGTTCTTTTAATTATGCTTTGCGATCAAATATAATATTCAGAAACATCCTCAAATGTGTAGAACCTTAATTATTTTTTAAGGAATGTATTCTTTTTAGGAACTGGCAGGTCAAGCTTTTATTAATATAATTTATTTTTACTTGAATAAAACAAAGCTAGAGGTAAATGATTTTCCAGGTGAATACCATTTATACTTCTGTCCCAAAAGACCACCTGTCTAGCATCAAAGGGTTTTGCAAAGTACCATGAAAATTCATAAGATTAGAATGGCTTTTCTGGCAGAAATAAGCACCGACATTCTTAGCCAAAGAAATCTTGGTTTCCATACCTTTTATGGTCCTCTGGAGGATCTCTAAGATTGGCCTCATAGTCCTGACAATCTGCTCCAAGTGATCTGCAGCCGACACAATAATATTCCTAGTATTCTCAGTTTTGAGTGTATCCTGCAATTTCTTCAAGGTGTCTACTGTAATGACTTCAGATAAAACTAGGCTTGAACTTTCCTCAGATGTGGAAGCATCTGATTGCTCTTCGGTGTCTTTTCTGTAAAAGTCACTTAATTGAAGGTTCATGATAGGATATTTCATTAAAAGTGAAAGAGAAGATTCCAAACATTCCAGGATGTTACCACTATTCAGCACGGAGACAGTGATCAAAGCACGGATATTTCTGAACATTTGCTTAGCTGACTGTTGCAGCTCCTTTACATTGGTACTCTTCTCAACCACAGAGCGCATAGCTGTTGCCATCTGGGAACATAAAGGCTCCTTTTGTCTTCTGCTATACTTTGCATCCACTACAAACTGCATCTCCTTGAAAATGATGAGCATTTGTTCAAAGACATCCTTAACATAACCATCTTCTTTCACAGCTTTCAAGATAATCTGAGTATTCATGCTGCTGTTAAACAAATCAGTAAGGGTTTTTGTAAAGAAGGAAATATCTTGCATTTGAAAAAAGAACATTTTGGCAGCTTGAACCAGCCTCTCTTTATCCTTTTCTGACTGTGAAGACATTTCTCCAACAAAAATGTTTTAAAGCTGCAAAACAAAGCAGTAATCAAAAGTACATTTGTGAGCCACAAGGAGGCTGAAAGTATAATCTAAATGTGATCTTAATTTCTTCAAGGGCAGGAAATTTACACAAGTTTCAAAGCAGAGGCCCTCCCTGGTAGCTCAAGGGGTTGAAGTACAGCACTATGAAGCTATCCACAGCTACTGCAGCACAAGTTCAATCCCTGGCCAGTAAGGTGACTCACGTGGCGCAGCAGACCTCTCCTGTCCCACCCACTGCTCCCCTCAGCAAGGTATTTCAGTCTGCTTGTTCTGCTTCTCCCTCTGTCTCTGGTGAATCCTCTTACCCTCTGCATTCTGGCGTGTACCCAGTTCTTAAATCTTTTTAAAAAGAAGTTTCTAAGGAGAAATTATTCAGTTCTTCAATAAAAATAATTACAACAGAATGCCACCTATCAAATACTGTGTGCTGGAACCAAACTGGAGCTGTTGACAACTGAAATGGCACTCTTGTCAGGGAAAGATTAAGCTAGAGCAAGCACACTCTCTCTAATCCTTCTTACTGCTTGTAGTTAAATTATTATGGAAATAATTTGGAAAGGTGGCTAACAGCACAGTGAGGAGTAGAGAGGATAGCATTTGAAGAACAATGTAATGATGGAAATTTTCTGGTTTTATGCTTTGTTTTTCCTGACTTCCATATTTTGACCTTGGACTCTAGGATTAGACCAAAACTAGAACTAGTCCATAGAGAGATGCCTCCAAAACAATCCACTCCCTCCACCTAGAGAATCCAGAGCTGGGGCCTGTGCCAGATCCTTTCTGACTGAAGTACCAGTCAAAAATATCAGTCCTTCCTTTGTTCCATGGACAAAGCAGAGGCAAAACCTTTCACTTAAATACTCTAGTAGGAAACAGTGGTGCCATCACTACCACACACCTCTGTCTAGTTGAGTAGACAAAAAATGTTAAGGGAAGATACATAAAAGCAGCAACACATTAGGAGCAAATAAGTTAACCAGTATTCTTCAATTGTCTTCAGAAACAAAATATAAACATTTTAAGACAAAGCAAGTGAGACTGACAAAATAGAACAATAGTATATAAGTAAAGGGTAGATGAGGACCTTAAATAGGTTTCTCAGGACAAGAAAGTCCACTAACAAGGGAGCCCCAAAGATGGAGAAATTGGTAACCATGGGAATAGTATTTAACAATCAAAGAAGTACAGGTAATTGTTCAAGGTGAATGAGAAGGTATAAAAATATGGAGGCCAGGTGACGCAGCTGGTTAAAGCGCAGCACTAAGAAGCTAAAGCCACTGCCGCATGAGTTCGATCCCCGCCTGCCCCGGAGGTGACCACAGGGCGCGGCAGACCCCTCCTGACCCGCCCACTGCTCCCCTCAGCAGTGTACTTTGTCGATCTGCCTGTTCTGCTCCCCACTCTGTCTCTGTTGAATCCTCTCACCTTCCGCATCTCTGGCCTGCAGCCCAGTTTTGTATGAATAAATAAATAAATCTTTTAAAAAAAAAATATGGAGGCCAAACCTTGAGTATTCTGATTAGAGTGCTCAAAAAGTGCAAAGAGGAACAAATAAAAGATCTTAGGAAGGAGCAGTCAGAAATATAAATAGCAAGAGCAAAGAGTATGAGAGTCTTTTCAAAAGCTGATATTTAAGAAATATTCCTTTCTGTGAAATCCCCATTTAGTCATTCCTCCCCCAAAGTTAACTACTAATGTTTTTTTTAATATTTATTTTATTTATGCATACAGAACTGGGGTACAGGCCAGAGATGGGGGGGGGCGCAGATGAGAGGATTTACCAGAGACAGAATGGGGAGAAAAACAGGCAGATGCACTGAAATACATTGCTGAAGGGAGCAGTGGGCAGGTCAGGAGAAGTCTGCCATGTCATGTGGGTCCCCTCCTTGGCCAGGGATCGAACTCATGTTGCAGTGACTGCTATAGCTTCACAGTGCGAGCTTTAACCAGTTGTGCCATCAGGGAGGGCCACCAACCTGAAATACCATTATTGGTATTATTAAAGCAATTGATCCTGGAGGTGGATACAAACATCTATGGGTAAGGTAACTGTATAAATTATCCTTCAAACCAGGATGTAGTGAAAAGGGATGCTAACAGTATTATGCTGAGAAGAGGCATAAACCAGGACTCTCCCAGAGAAATGAAGCAACAAAAAGATAATGGCCTGCATACTGGCCCCAAAAATACATGAGTTGGTGCTATAGGTAAAAATAACTAATTCAAATAGGAGGGACTGTTTCAGATTTAATACAAACATCTCAGAAAGGGAATGATTAAAATGAAAAACTCAGAGTGAGTTTTCTCCCCCCCCTTTTATACTTCATTTACTTCTTTATCATGTAATCTTTAATTAGGCTGTGACACTTGAATGTAACAGCAAAAATATAACCATTAAAATAACTAAAAATAAAAGGTCAAACACATCCAAAAACAAGTTCAAGTACACTTCTTTAAACCATCAGCTGCTGCATAGTCAAGAGAACATTCCACAGACCTCTGAGCTTATCTTCACTGAAGGGTTTTTTGGTGTCTTTCTCTTAGACAACCCAAGAAGACAAAGTTGTCTGATGCAACCTCCCAAAATGCCTGTCCTGTCTAAAAATATTCTGCACTTTCATTATAAGCTTTTCTCTTGGCTGCAAAGTGCTGATGTCTCTAATGAATGTTCATTATCCTTTTTGCATCTCCTCCAGAATTCTGCCCAATCATCACCCCTTTCTCTTGTGCTGTGAACTCAGGTGTGTCCCCTTCTCCCAAAGTCTTATGTTGAAGTACTAGCAAAACTATGTCTATTATTTGGAAATGGTATTTTATAAGGAGATAATTAAGGTTGAATGAAGTCATAGCATGGAGCCCAATACAACAGGATTAGTATCCTTCTGAAAAGAGAATTAGAGGCTTGAATAATTGACAGATGGAATCCCAAAACAATAGCTGCAGTTATAGAACCCACTTCTCTACTGAAGTGAGTTAGCTCAGTTGATAAGCACTTTCCACCAATAAAAAGCCCACTGAAGAAAAGAAAATTATGTTTATGTTAGTCTTTCAAATTGTTAGCTAATTTATATTAATTTTATATTAATATAGGCAAGAGGACAATTCTGAGAACTAAATCATACAGAAGTAACTTATAAACCTGACAGGCAAAGGGACCCAGCAGACACTAACAAAGCCTGTAAGTCATCACATTCCATCAGAAACATCCAGATGAAATCACATGAAAAAGTGCCTCAACAATACTGCTAACCCTTCACTGGGACAACTGAACTCAGAAACACAGCAAGGTAGGCAATGTGGGTATTTCCAATGGTATTGATATAATCCTCTGTCCTCTCCCCACATTAAAGAGAATTTTAAATAGTAGGTCAACCTTTAATTATAGCTATAAATATAACGAAGTAACAAAATAACTGTTCTAAGATGTTCCCATGGTATGTTCCTAGTGATTAGATCTCTGAAGATACCAGGTAAGTAAGAAATTTAACAGTTTTACAACTAATTAAAAGTTAGAGGGGAAGATAGCCATAAAGACATCAATTTTAGAAATGATTAAGGATGGAATGACACCTGTGTGAAAATTTCATGCACATAATTATAACATTTCCTCTTATAATAATCATAGAAGCACTCAAGATCTGTGGAAGAATGAATGTGCAATCTAATACAAGTTAGTGTACAGTGTTATATACCTTCATAAGTTGTATTACATTGAAAAATTTCACTGCATATTTGCTCTGTGCCTCCAGAATTTTTTTTTCTTTTGAGGGAAAGGAATACTGCCTTTTTAGATGCCACATGGCATCTAGAAGTTTCCCAAGTGAGCCGTGAAGGTGCTGACTTTGACATTCTTCTCTCTGACCAAAAATAATCTTTAAAAGAATTTATATCAGAGAATGTATTGTCACACCACAATCAATTTGCGTTTGTGATTGTTTTTATTTAAATAAAGTGAAGGAGGCTCATAACTAGATAATAGTTGCTACTTTCTCCTGATAAGCTTCTGACCTTACATATACCTCATTCTTACAGTCTCAGGTAAGTGACATTTGCCTAACAGCTGGAACAAACAGGAAAAATGAAAGCAGGGAGAAGCAGAGAGAACTAGTGTGACAAACATCAGAGGTTTAGAAAGGATTTTTTTTTTTTAGGATCATGTGTTTTAATGATTAAAGGAAAATTTCAAAGATACACTGATGTGGAAACAATAATATAAACTGCATGTACCCACCCAGTTTCAAAAATTACCAAAAACAAAGTCAACCCTATATTCTCTGTATCTCTACCCTCCTTTTCAGATTATCTGGAAGTAGATCTTAGAGATCATATCATCATTATAGTATTCCTACAAGGAAAGAAAGCACCTCTTTTTGAAATTTCATCTTAAGTTCTCCAAAATAACATTTATTTAATAAGGAAGACCATCTTAACTTAGAAACAGACCTAATATCTCGCTGTAAAAATTTATTCTAGGTGGCAGTACAAAAGTTTTCATAATGTAGTTTGTATACATATTAGAAATAATAAAAAGTTTAATTTCCATTTATTATACTTATTATGAAAATAGACCCTGAGAAAATAATCTAGATAATAAACAGGGAAAAAAACACATTAAAATGCTCATCAGTATAGTATGTACTGAAACAAAACAATTGGGGATTTATTAAATTATGGTAAAGACAGTGTTGGAGTATTTATGTAATCAATAAAATGTTTTTAAAACTAGAAATACAAAAGAATATTTAATAAACTAATATAAGATGAAAATTTCATTTGTACTACTATTGCATCTTTGTAAAAATATTCACATTTAAATAAAACAGGGAAAGGAATATCAAAAAATTAAAATGATAGATGGGTATATGGGTATTTTTCTTTTCTATTTTAAAGTGCTTCCATAACATTGCTATTGAATTTATGTTTAAAAATATTTTATTAATCATCTAGTTTCTTTCGGTTGTAAGGCTACCATCACAATAAATATCACATACTATTTTTAACCACCTTGACATTAATTTCTTTTAATTCCTGTGGCATGTGATAGTTGATTCACTGTTATTCACAAAAGCATTCTGAGAATTATCTGAATGTCATAATATTTTATATTTTCATTTTACAAGGTGGCTCCTTTCCTGAAAATTTTATACTGTATCACTAAATAAAGCTTACCTATAGAAAAAAATGATCAATGTTTCCACAATTGGGGGGGGGGGATATATGTATCCCCCCACACACACACATATATGCTCTTTAATCTTTAGTATTTACCTCACAACTTAACTAAGTTGACGATTAAGTTCAATCTGATCCAATTTTTGTTTTGTTCCAATTTCTTAAGATGTGCTGATCAGGGCT
Source organism: Condylura cristata (assembly GCF_000260355.1). Classification (NCBI taxonomy): domain Eukaryota; kingdom Metazoa; phylum Chordata; class Mammalia; order Eulipotyphla; family Talpidae; genus Condylura; species Condylura cristata. The sequence continues at coordinate 11,796,707 of NW_004567137.1, forward strand.
AGAAGCACTCCCAGGTTTGCTTTGCTTATTTTACAAAACAGCAAGATACAATTGATCTTGTTATATAATACATGTGATTTTCAAACTGTATTTATGCAACAGAATTCTCCCTTCAAATAAAAATTTTACCCACTCACAACCCAAATATGGGAGCAAGAAAGTCTTCAGCAAAAGCTGCATGTGCCGGGACCAGGAGCTCCACCTACTGGCTAGCAGTTCCCCATCGAGTCACCCCAGGGCTCTAGAGAGCCTGTTTCCGAGCCTCTAAAATTAAATATTCAAGTAACAGCTCAAATTTTGCTGTGCAGCTGCCCAAAGTACATATGTCACTTACTATCATGTGACAACTGGCATATAAAAGGTGCAGGCAATTAGAGCTAGGTTAAGTACATCACCTGCTAGTACTGATGATTTTTTTTTCAGTCATTTTTAGAATGACTTTAAAAATACTTTCAAAAGATTGAATTTTTTCAATCATCAATGAATCATCCTTGAGAATGTTATTAAGAGTAGACGGCTCACAACTGCTATTCTTAGGCACAATCAAATAACAATGCTTGTGCCATTTAACTGCAGGACTTACATTTTGCTGAGTGAAGTAAGCAATTTGAGCTTCAGAACTAAAGTGATATGAGCAGTAATAGAGAGACACCTTGCCAGGTACGGCTTCCATGTGGTGTACGGCCACATTAATTTAGTGGAGCACATTTAGGAGTATCCATATGAGAAGGTACAAATTGCTAACCTTCCCTGGAAAACCAAGTGTTTCCCTATAGCCTAAGTGTCAATGTATATTAAAGGGTTCTTTGAATTTGCACAAGGCAAGGGCCACCTCTTTAATTATGAAAACTGTTACTCAATTGCAAAATTGCTTCCTTCATCAACATCTTCAAATTTTACCTAAGAAATAACTAAATTGGTTTCACCTCCAAACTCTACCTCTCTTTCTCCCACTTCTCTAACATTTGTTCTTTCATTGTTGGGATGGAAATCATTCGTCATTGGCACAAAATTGTAACTGCTGTCAGGACTCAGTAAGAATATAAACATGCATGTGCAAAGGCTTTAATACATAAAGGAAAAAATAATATTTTTATAAAAGTTAGACTTCTTTGACTTCTGGCAAGATTGAACTTTTCACCAACTTGTTAGTTACTATTTTATTGTTCAGTGTCGTTTGCTATTATTCCTTATTAATAGGAATTCTTTGAAGTTAATCATTTTCCATTTTTTTTGCATTATTCCTAGGTGGTTTTCAGGCTTTCAGGGTTTTTTTTTAAATGGTTATCATTTCTAATCACAACTTTATGTGACTTTTTCCTTTAAGTTTATAAAATCCTCTTCCCTATAGACATAATCAGCATTTTTCTATTTTTTTTACATGATACACTGATGCCCCTTTAAATCAACTTTTAGCCCCCAAAGACAAGTCCACTATGCCAAGACCATTCAAGAAACAACTTCAATTACTATTTATTTGAAAATCTGCATTTATTATATCTTGTCAAATGTATAGAAGGATCTACTTTGGGGACTCCATGACTCCATCCACTCTTACACCTGTCCAGCACCAGCCAGTATTTTAAAATATTGCCAGTGATCAGCATGTCTGAGGAAATTAGTATGGAAACATAGATGCCATCAGTTTTACAGAATTAATTAAAGAGCAAACAATGAAATAATTCTTATCTTGTAATGGAAAATCTCATTACTTTTCCTGAAAAAAAAAAATACTTTCACCTTACTCAGCGTTTCAGATGTATTTTTTTATTATCAGTTTGCATTAAAATAATTAATTAATTGGGACGGAGTTCAACATCTGGAAACATTCAACACCCCAGCTATGAGGAATGTTCATCATTCCATTTGTTTATCCTGAGGGAAATAGAACAACACCCACTTGCTGGATAATGGCACATGATAGCTGCTAGAAATATCCTCACATTTTCAGGGTAAGAAAAATTCATCTTACCTAAATATCCAAATAAGGATGTAGCTGGTGATCTCCTGAGTTTAAAGTCAGAAACTGGAGCTTTCCTTTCATGATAAGGTCTGAAAAATAGAAGCCAGAAACATGTAAAAAAAAATAGATTTAATGGAAAATTTCTAGAAGAAAAGGAAGTTAAAGTCTGAATTTGCAATTATCAAATTGCATATGGCAACCCAAGAGTAAGTTTTAAATTTAGTAGACCCTCAACAAGAAGTTTCTTTAAAATGAAACAGGTACATTTTAAGCACCATTTTGTGGAAATCTGTGTCAGTCACAAACATGGAGTATATGTGTGTGTACTAGATACAACTTATAGACAAAAAAGAACTTCTTTTTTGCAATAAAGTTTATTCTGCCAGAGATACCAGAAAATTTTTAAAACAGCAGAGGTGATTATTTTCCTAATTTTTTTCTTGTTTCCATTTCCAAATTCTACCTTTATGAAAGGAAAGTTTACTTTCTTGAAACGAAAAGCTTCTTCAATAATTTATCTATTGTTTTTGAGATTCCTCATAGCTAGACTAATAATCATGACCCTATGTGAGTTAAAGCCCAAATTTATGTTATTTACTCAGAGGGAATGTGCCAGATCCTACAGAGACACAGAAGATCTCATTTTCCTTTTCTCCCAAAAGGTCAAAAAAAAAAAAAAAAGTGCTAGACAGATAGTAAGGCTACACAATATACGCATTTTGAGTAACACTCTTACTGGGGTCAAACTTATGTTTTTAACCCAAATAAGCTCAAAAAGGACAGGCTGGTTTGTCTTTCCTCACTTGGAACTCAGAGCCAGAAATATAAACACAGTAAGATTCCCATCAGGCTTATTCACTCCATGATGTACACAATATGTTGGTGCAGTGGCATTATCTTCGTTCTGAGCATACCTAGTGTAGTTTATAGTAAAGGCCAAGGGCAGTATAGATCATTCTAACTAACTTCTAATTTGGCAAAAAGAGAATCAGATAGTAATGACTACAGTATTTCCTGCACCATGACCACTATTTCCCCTGTGGTATTTCAATCCAAAGAATCTTGATCATGAGGATATTTTTGTTAAGATTCCAATGTTTTTAGTAGATTGCATTTGGATATCTCCCTTAGGTTTGGAAAACAAATAATTTGCCCATAATGAGATACAAACTTATTTGGATATTATCAACTAAGGAAATAGTATATAAATTAGATTTTTACATTCCTATAAACTCAGAGGTCTCCCTTATTCCTCCGGCCCTACTGATATAACTCTAAACATTTGAGAATTCCATCTATTCAATGTTATGACTATGGACTGAAGAAATGATAGCTCCTTTGTGATCCATAGCTAGTCATCTCAAACTGCAGACTGTTTCAAGTGCGCTAGCTAGTCATCTCAAACTGCAGACTGTTTCAAGTGCGCTAGTAGTTAGGAAACAAATGTATTTATTGATAATCAGATGTTTGATAAACACAAATATTTTCTAGCTAGGCTTTCTCCCTACCAGAAAATCTAATGCACTAAATAAGATCAACACACTGTGCTGTTACTCACATTCTCCGTACACTAATTCCAAGTTTCATAAAAATAATTACTTGGAAGAACTTCTTGAGTCTTCTGAGGTATTCCTTAGATGCTATGGTGTCATTTTCCTATGCATGCAGTAAGCACATTCCTGTCAACTGCATGCAAATAACAACTATTTTTCAAGATCTTAGTGAAGATTTATTATTTTTCAGAGATCATATTTGAATATGGCTCAGAGTGACCTCCTCTATCCAGAAAACCCAAGGAGACGGCAGCAAGTAAACCGTCTTCATCAACAGCTCCTTGACTGCTTAGCTGACAGCTTCCATGCCACCAATAAGCTGATTGGAGTTTTAAACATGCACCTGGGGTGCAGACTGGACTTCATAGAGATGAAAAGAGATGGGAGTATCAAGGAAAACTGTGATATTATCATCCATGCCATGGTAAATATCCAAAAGAAATTGCAAAAGGTTGATGAGGCGCTCAAAGATAAACTAGAGCCAACCCTTTATAGAAAACTTCAGGATATTAAGGAAAAGGAAACGGAGAAAATTGCAATCGTACAAAAGGTTATTTCAGTCATCCTGGGAGAAGCAACTTCTGCCGCCAGTGCAGTGGCTGTTAAACTTGTGGGCTCAAACATCACAACTGGCATAATTAACAAGCTGGTCGCTGTATTAGCTCAAATTGGTGCTTCTCTCCTTGGCAGCATAGGAGTTGCTGTTCTTAGCCTTGGCATAGACATGATCATCCGTGCCATCCTGGGAGCAGTGGAGAAAACACAGCTTCAAGCAGCTATCAAAAGTTATGAGAAGCATCTGGTGGAATTCAAGTCTGCCTCCAAAAAATATCATCAAGCCATTACTGAGGTCACCAAGACAGTGAGACAGCAAACGAAATAAACATTGCCCACAGGAATATTTTTCTGCTTCTCTCCAGTAACAGCATTTTGCCTCTTTAACTTTCATTTTCTATAAGTTTTCAATATGAAGATAAATATAGCAAACAACTTGAGCTAGTAAAACTAGTTGATGAGTCTAGTTTTTACCAACATGAGTGCCTAGATTTGCAAGGATGTCAGGATAAATGCTGTGGTGGAGCAGCAGGTATAGGAGTTACCTTCTCCTTTTTTCATTTCCCAAATCCTTAAATTTACATTAAATTCAGAGACTTATTCCTACCATAACCCTCAGACATCATCTTGTTCTATGGGGGCATAATACGCCGACCAAGACAAAAATCCTGGGCCATCCAATGGGATAGAAATACTAATGGCAAATAATTCTGGCCAAGTTTCAATCCAATTTTCTATAAACTTGAACAAACTGAAATGGCTTGTAAAAATTTACTTGAAAGGACACAATGGTTACAACTTCCACTAATTACACTAATGCCTGGATGGACTTTTATAAAGGTTGCAATCAAACTTGACTAGTTTTAGTGTGATAAACTGTCCTCAAGTGAATGTTTGAACAGTCTGGAACATTAAAAACAAGCAAATCCCAGCTCTACACGCATAAAATGCATTTAGGACACACGACAGGAAATTGCTGCTTTTAAGAATTTAAAGAAAAATCATAAATACCTTACTAACTATACAGACAAATGAAATTTTGTTTCCAATACTAGCAGGAGGAAACAACTTTTTCTCTATAAAACTTCAATGAAGGCCCTCCCTGGTGGAGCAAGGGTTAAAGTGCAGCACTATGAAACTAGCTGCAGCCACTGCAGCATGAGTTCAATCCCCAGCCAGGGAGCTAACCCACATGGCACAACAGACCCCTCCTGTCTCACCAGATGCTCCCCTCAGCAGTGTACTTCGTGGACCTGCCTGTTCTGCTGTCCGCTCTGTCTCTGGTGAATCCTCTGACCCCTGCACCTCTGTCCTGTAACCCAGTTCTTGTATGCATAAATAAATTTTTAAAAAAACAAAACTTCAGGTGACCCATTTCATTAATTCCTGACTTCAGAAAAACCCAGAAGCTACAAAATCTAATTATTTGGTTGAATTTCTGCAGATCACATGTTCATTCTATAAATTCACAACTACTAACTTTGCCTATCTTCTACTTAGAAAACTAATAACAGATGTCGATGCAAGAATTTGTTATAGCTGGTTCTTACATCCCATGTTCTTAAAAGAAATGTCTTGAAATTTTAAAATCTAGATTAAATACTTTTTCAAATGTACTCCTTTCTCTTCTGCCACTGCTCTTTTAAGCTAGTTCCAAAATGCCAACAATTTACCTATAAAATATGTTACCCTCTGACATAAGCTTTTATATTGTACCTTGTTAATGTTCTGAGACTTACATTCATTTTCAATTCAAGGAAAACTTTCTAAGACAAAGGTTTAGCTAAGGAACAAAGCTTAATACAGTTAAAAAACATGATTGTAAAATATGTCTATGTACCTTTAAGATTGTTGAATATTTATAACTAAAAGTAGTAACAATTGGGTTATAGCTACCTTACTTTCTTATAAGGAATATTCAAATGAAGACCAGCAAAAGTAGACTCAAAAGTGTCCTCAAGCGTACTTTAAAAGTATTTAACCTTACCTTTAAAGAGTAAAAAAGGGAGGAGACTTTAGAGAAGAGGATGAAGATTAAAGTGAAAAGCCCCCGTATGTGTAGTGACATCATAAAGGCCTTCTGGCGGGTGAAGGAAGAGACCAGAAGAAAAAAACAGCACTACAAACCCTCACCATTCAAACTTCAAACTGCCTTCAACGTGTCCCCGTTTAATAAGCCTGTTCTATATCCCAATCTTTACTAGGCACACTCGTTTACACCAAGATAAAACTGTATTAGTTACTGCTTTGAAAATGTTCATCCCCACGCTTCCTCTTCAAAAAAAAAAATGAATACTGTAAATTAGCAACCTGGGCGCTAATGTGGACACTGATTTGCTTGGCTCATACAAATAAGTGTCAGTAAACTGCTGAATTTCCAGACGAACGGACGCTAGCAAAGCAACATCGAACACGGTAACTACTGTTACCTTGGGATTTTAAACACTCCCAAGAGGTTGCACCAGCTCACTTCATAAAAGAAAGAAAAGCCAAAAACTAACGCAATCTCGTGAGACTAAAACAACACAAAACACCTGCCTATAGCAACCCAGCCCGCGTCTGGAGCCACACTGAATGGAGCGGCCGGAAATAAGGTCAGAGCGTGCCCGCCCCTGCGTAATGTGGGCGGGATTTCAGCTAATATCCAACCAATTCGGTGTAAGAATGGAACGGAAGCATCTCTTATCCAGCAGTTCTGGCCTACTCTCTATGGTTCCGGGAGGAGAAACGCCGCGTTCGTCGACTCGTAGGGACCGGAAGTGACGTAAGGATGGCGGAGGGGCGCGAGGTTTCAAGATGGCGGTGGCTGGGTGGCTGACCGAGAGGCAGAGGTGAAGGCCTCTACCAAATAAAAGTGGCCGCGAATCGTCCCTTCCCCGCTTCTCCCAGTCCCAGAAGCCCAACAGAAGTGTGAGTGTGCGGCGTGGTTCCGCTTAGTTTCTGCGTCTTCCTCGTGCTTCCCTTGGGGCCCGCGCGGTTGCCTCGGGGACACTAGGCCCCTCTATCCGGCTCTTCCTTTCCGCGGTTGGGGTCTCCCGGGTCGAGGACTGGAAGTCTCCCAGCTTTTGGCAGCGCGGCGTCCGGCGGTTAACGGGCTGCCTTTGCTTGGTCTGTTTGACGCGGTCTTCGCCCTGTGCACGTTGGCGGGTTACTTAGGTTTGAAGTCTTGCACCTCGAGTCAGGGTCAACCGTCGCTATGGTTTCGGCAGTTGCTACCGCGTTTGCCGCCTTTTGTAGACGTAGGCTCCATCCCACTGGAGCCTTTGACTGTTCAGGGTCCTCCACGGTTTTGTGGCTCGACCCCCTCTGCCTTTGTACCAGAAAAGTCGTTCGTGCACACTGAGGCTATCATGTTTTCTGTAAACATTCTCCGTAAATCGTATCTGTTTGTGTTTCATTGTGGAAGAGGAGGATCAAAACAGCAATCTGAGGGTAATGAAAGGAGGAAAGCAAAAAAGATTGAGACCATCAAGATGGGCGACCTTGTATTTGTATTCATTTTGTTTCCGCCTTCATTCCTGGTTTTTCTCAGGAAACTTGACGCGGTAAATTATTTGACACTGAAATAGGTTGATGAATTTAGCAGAAAGTAAGTTAATTGAGCACTTGATGAAAGAATACTTTGTATTCTTCCCTTTCCCACCTTTTGAAAGTGTCCACTTTAATAAGAAAGGATGTATGTCACCCTTTACTACTGGAAAGAATAAATATCAAAAGTTAAGTTTCATTCATTTAGAATAAGAGGAAGAGGTGACATAATAGTGTAGATTAATACAAATTGTGCTTTTAGATATTTTTCATCATTTATCCCTTAAAGTTCCCTTAAAAAAACAAATCAGAAACCAAAGGGGTACTAGTAAAAGAAATACATATAATTCTAAAGGAAGGTCCCTCAGGTCATACTTTAATTTGAAATATTAGCATTTTAGTTGTTTTAAGCTTTTGAACATCAAGGATTATATCTGAATTAAAGCTAAACCTGAATTGAATATACTTAAATTAGTGATTTTTTTACTCAGAGGTGTTAGAAAATACATGCCAAGTTAAACAGCTATTGAATCTAGGGTGAACTATTTGCCATTAAGTCCAGGTCATTAATATATCCTCTTTATTTCTCTTACACTCTACATGTAAAGGGAGGATATTGTAAAAGGACCAGTGGCTTTTCTCATGCAATGGTGTGTTCCATATTGTTGAAGTATTTTAATTTTTTTTTCTTTCAGTGTGCTGTCGTTCAAAAAAGTTGAAAGTAGTGACTTAATGATATTCAGGATGATCTTAACTCATAAGCTATAGGAGTTAATGATGCTTTTTCATGGTGAGAAAGCTGAGGTCATCTTGGACACTAGAGTCAAGACAAGGGAGAGAATAAGGTTTCAAAAGATAATCAAAGGAATGTTCCTTTTCAGAGTTGAATGAAATTTCATAAATGTAAAGGAAGAAATCTTGCAAATAGAAGAAAAATTACTTCTTTCTTTGTCCTTGCAGGTTTTTTTTTTTTTTTTTTTTTAATGAACGAGTAAAACCATACAAATTGTCAACATGGGACGGAGATCGACATCATCCACCAAGAGTGGAAAATTTATGAACCCCACAGACCAGGCCCGTAAGTGTCTGTTAAAAAGGAATGATGAAGGAAGTGTGGTTACAAAAAATTGCAAGCTTCAGGGAGTCTGCTTCATTATCTTAATAAGTAATCAACAGTGTTCTAAGATTCAGTTGTTCCTTGTTTTTGTGAGCACATGATTAAAACTTAAGGTCCAGAAAAATCAGTATCAGTACTTTCAGTTGATTTGCTTAAAGGTTTGTTTTTAGATTTGAAATTCTGAACAGATTTGTTTTGCAACTGTTTCTTTTCATAGCTCCTTTCTAGTGAAACTTGAAACACATTTCTTAACATTTTTAGTTGATACAATTAGAAGGATATTTTTGGTATCTAGTGGGTAAGAGGCCAGGTATATAGTAAATACCCAACAATGTGCATGAAAGCCTCCACTGAAGGTTTACTGGTGTTAAATTGGAGAAAGTATTGTTGTTCAGGATTTAAAGGTTTTGATATTTTCTTTTTCTCTCTTAAGGAAAGGAAGCCCGGAAGAGAGAATTAAAGAAGGTAGGATTTCAGAAGTATTGTATTATTTATTTATAAGTGTTGCTTGGAATATACTGTCTTTTGGGATTAATGGATTTCAAAATAACATTTTCAGTTATTTGCCACAAAAGGTCCTTTGTGCTGCTTTAGCTAATTTCCTAAGCCAAAATACCATAGTTGAAAGTGAAATAGATGTTTGACAGGGGTTTGTAACATTGGTTACATTTCCCAAAGGAGTTAAATACCTTTGAAAAATTGCAATAATGCTTTGTTAAAAGCTACTGGATGAGGGCCCTCCCTGGTGGTGCAACGGGTTAAAGCACAGCACTAAGAATCTAAAGCCACTTTTCACATGAGTTCGATTCCCACCTGCACCAGAGGTGATCCACATGGCGTGGCAGACCTCTCCTGGCCCGTCCGCTGCTCCCCTCAGCAGTATACTTCATCATTCGGCCTGTTCTGCTCCACACTCTGTCTCTGGTGAATCCTCTCACCACCCCTGTACCTCTGGCCTGTATACCCCATTTCTGTATGAATGAATGAATAAGTAAATAGATAAGCTACTGGATGATAATAAGTATGTACTCCTTTTTCTGATTATGTAAACATTTTCAGTTTGTGGCAAAGTGCTACCCCAGAATAAGAAAGGACTTACTTTTTAGTATTATACCCAAGTAACACAATTAATATTCAGAGAACTCAGATTTTTAATAGTTTATAATTGTGTGTTCCTGTTTCCTTATTTAACATTAAATCCTCAAAATTTCTCTAATAAATAGTTTTAGAACTTAGTACCAATCTTTTTTTAAAAAAAAAATTAAATTTGTTGTTAGGAAAACATTAAAGATCTCACAAAGTTAAATACTTAATCTAAGTAAGCAAATTTAATGAATAGCATTAATTTTTTCTAAAGTTGAAACATTTTTTGAGAGCAAAAAAATTACATACCCCTTTTTCTGGTGGTTGAAAAAGTTCAGTTTCAGTTTAAATGAATTCTTAAAGCAAATTAAAATAAAAACTCATGAATACCCAGCTTCTTGACATTCTGCCTTTTCCTTTTGCTAAGAACAAAAAGCAACGCATGATGGTACGAGCTGCAGTTCTGAAGATGAAAGATCCCAAACAGATTATCCGGGACATGGAGAAATTGGATGAAATGGGTAAAGATTAATAAAAGGTCTATATTTATAGCAGGGGGGGAGAAAGAAAGGCTGGCAATCAGGTAATAAATGAAGCAGCATAAGTCTAAGAAAAAACCATGATAGCATTTGATGCTCAGCTTTAGTTTTAGTGTCAGGAAGACTCTGGACGGGTGGGATCTATTGCAAACTGAAGAACTCATCTACAATAAATGGGAGGTCATTGTTGAGCTTGAACAACTTGTAGCTACAATGTGATGGAAGCCAGTTTGGCCTGCTCACGTTTTAAGAGAAGACTGAAATCTTGGTTTTGAAATCACTTAGAATTTTTGTTTGCCTTTTTTTTTTTTTTTTTTTTTACTTTTGGCAACTACCTTCTAAGTATTTTGCCACTATAAATGTAAGTCCATTTGTGTTTTTCCAATGAGAGGTTCCGAAGAACCTAGATAAAAGAAAAATAGCAAGTTTAAAATCAAATTTTATAAAGTAATCATACTAAAATTCCCTCCCATTTTTACATTTCATGGTACAATTTTATTCACATGTGCACCTGCATCTTAACAGCTTTATCATAACTGGAGCCACTGCATGTTGTCTTATGTCCTAGTTGCTTGAGAGCCTGTGTGTGTCGGTACTGGAAATTTTATCCCAGCCTGCATGTAATTGGTCTCTTAGTATTGGGACATAACGATTGTTTAGTGTTCTGTTTTTGAATTTAACTTAACAAAGCTAAAATAGGCCCTCCCTGGTGGCACATCAAGTTAAAGTGCAGCACTAGGAAGCTATCTGTAGCCGCTTCGGCATGAGTTTGATCCCCCTGCAGGTAGATGATCCACATGGTGTGGCAGGCCTCTCCTGTCTCCCAGCTGCTCCGCTCAGCAGTGTTCTTCATCAGTCTGCCTATTCTGCCCCCCGCTTTGTCTCTGGTGAATCTTCTTACCACCCTTGTACCTTTGGCCTGTATCCCAGTTCTATATGTTTGAATGAATAAATCTTTTTAAAAAAGAAGAAAGTTGAAATAGTGTAGCTAATTCAATATGTGCTTTTCAGCTTTCAAGTTTTTGCCAATTTTGTCTTCTGTGCCTCTTACCTTTTTTTCATTGCCTATTAAATTGTGTTTATTAATATACCCATTTTGGTTCAATGATTTGTCTAAAAATAGGGATAATGAAAGAAGTACAGTGAATCTCCTTAGTGATGCATTCAGTGGGTTTCAATAAATCCAATTGTAGGGTTATGATATTAAAAAGTTTCTTAAAAATGTAGCAGGACTTGTGCAGCTACCCGGGTAAGAGTTCTGGGTTCTGGATGCTCACAAAACTTTACTAGTTTAGTTCACCATAACTGATTCAAGTTGTTGCCTATGATGTAAATAACACTGGGGATAAAACTGACCCAGGGTGTCAACATATTGTTTACTTAATATCTATTTATGTGGATTTTTTTTGTGCTATATGTAAAGCATTTATTGCAATGAGAAAACTAGAGGTTAATTTTTTATTATTGAATTATATTGTAAAGTCTACATCTGCAACTTAATCTGGAAGAAATGCTTTGCATTCTAGTAGAATAAAACAGACACTAACAAAAGACCAAGTGCACATTAAAAAAAAAGACTACATGTTTAACTTGGTCTCATTTTTGCTATTTTGAAGCATACCTTTCCCATATGAAAACTGATTTTCACATACATATTAAATCTGATTTATTTGCCCAATGTGGATATTTTTTAAAGGAGATGATAGCTGGGGTTCCTTGAGCTCTACTTTACTGTGCACTGATTTTCCCCATGTTATTTAATCCTCACAAATCCTCACACTTTTTGAGGTTGATGTGTTGTACCTCTTTTCCAAGTAAGAAAACTCAGGTACAGAGAGATTATGTATCTTCCTTTAAGGTCACACTGTTAGGACATGGTAAGGCTGAAGTTAAAATTCAAGTAGTTGATACTCATTAACCATGCTAGGAATAGTGTAGTAGTGTAGGAGGTGGTACCTTCTGATTTTAAATAAATCACCAAGGTTCATAGGATTTATAAGACGAGCAGTTATTTATTTTAAAAGAAGAGGCGAACACTTCACTAGGTTTTTAATTACGATTTTAAAATTTTTCAGGGCAATATTATACAGAATTTAAATAGAAATTATACAGAAAAGTTTTATTTACTCCTATAATTGGTAAATCCCATAAGTCAGTCACTTTTAAAACTCAGCTGTCATTATCAAGATTGTCCATCTGTCTAGTCTGATGAGTTAGCCTCACTCTCCTGATAAACCTCTTAGGCTGGGAGGTGGAATCTGTGTATGGAATTAGCGGTGATTGGGAGACAAGGCCACAGACAACTCTAATTTATACCAGTTTGTAAGTGCTTCTCTCTACTACACCTTCATTGAAAATGTCACAGGGCTGTGGTCTCTAGCATAAAGTGCCAGTTGATCTTTTATTCTGACTGGCAAGGATACAGGAAGTATGATTTCAGGTATAAAACTTTTGTGCTGATCCCTCTTGGGGTGGAGTACCTGAAATTAACCCCATGTTGTAAAAAAAAAAAAAGAGAGAGAGAGAGAGAGAGGAGGTTATATGGTAGCTACAAAAGAAACTGGCCCATTATAAAAATAAATGGTGAGCCACTAGATACTCTGAGACTCCATTTAATCATCAAAGCTTTCTTATGAAATAATTGTGCCCCATTTTTCAGGATGAGGACGTTGAAGTTGAGGGAACTTGAGTACCCAGGATCTCAGAATGAGATTATGAAAACACTGTAGTATATAAAGCCAGATCTGTTTCACTGAAAGTTTAGTACACCAGTTTTTCAGTGTAGGAGTGAAAATTGACTTTTATAGTGATGTTGAAAGAAAGCTGTCCTTCCTGCTGTCCTTCCTGCCTGTGTTTCTACAGGCATTTCTTAAGTCTAGTTCTTTGAGTAAATGAAACTGTCATCCCAAGACAGCCTGCTTATGTCTACACCGATTTTTCTCTTTTATTCTTTCTCCTTTTCCTAGTAAACCTGTCCTTTTAAAATGTAAAAAGGCTGGGGGGTGGGGTGGAGAGTAGGTTAATTTAGCATTTTTTTAAAGTGAAAAAATATTTTTGAGATACAATTAATAGTATATTTTTGGTGTATAGCATAATGATTTCTATATGACATGAAATGATCACAGTAAGTTAACATCCATCACCATACATAGTTAGGATTTTTTTCTTTGTGATGAGTTTTGAGATCTACTCTGTTGAGAAAACAAGTAAAATAAAAAGCTATCTTAAAAGGATGGAATTTTAAAATCTTTTGTTTTTTTTTTTAATTGTGAAGAGTATCTGATGTCTAGATATCTTTTGAAAAGATTAGCATAAGGATCTCCTAGCAGAGCAATACACACACACACACACACAGCTGCACCTCTCGCCTTGTACCCCAGTTCTTGTATGCATAAATAAATTTTAAGGCAGCATAAAGAATAGTTTTTATTAAAGGGTATATCACATTGATACTTAAATGAAATGACCTTTTTATGTTTGATGCCATAATCTGTCTTTTCTTTCCTCTATAGAGTTTAACCCAGTGCAGCAACCACAGTTAAACGAGAAGGTGCTCAAAGACAAACGTAAGAAACTGCGTGAGACCTTTGAACGAATTTTACGACTCTATGAAAAAGAAAATCCAGATATTTACAAAGAATTAAGAAAATTAGAAGTAGAATATGAACAGAAGCGGGCTCAGCTTAGCCAATATTTTGATGCAGTCAAGGTAATTTTTTTTTAGAGATAAACTAAAATGTAATGGCTAGATTTGCTTTAAAATATCAATGGGTGAACGATCATGTTGAACCTTTCTCGGCAAGGTTCACCTACTTTTTGGGGCAGCATATTTGATCTGTCATATTTATGTGAGAGAAGTTACTCTCCCTTCCCACACGTTAACAGCCACAAACTGAAAACAGCTCGAGTGTCCTTTAATAAACTAATGGATGAATTAAAATGTTTATAAGATTTAGTTAGTGAGAAATTAAAACATCTGTTGATACTCAAAACATGGAATTAAAAAAATTGAATGGATAAATTGCAAAGACATGGGTTTCTTTCATAATTAAGACCCTGTTTATATGAAATTCCAAAACAGAACTCATTGAATGTGTTCATTTCATTGCAGATTATACCTCAAAAAAAAAACTATTAAGTCAAATGGTAAAAATTTTTGTCAAGTAGATAAAGTGACACCCTTTTTACAGATAAAGGAACCAAGGTGATTTGTATCATACAACTAGTATATGACAAAAATTTAAGAAGCAGAGTAATTTTAGAGCCCTGCTTCCTCTATTTTGGTATATTTTCTTTTTTCTGAATTAATTGATATGTAGTATTCTCATATCCAGAATATATAGGGTAGAGTGGTATAGGTGCTAGAGATAACATTTAACAATTGACCTTCTCTGAAAAACAATTTCAAGTCATAATCAAAAAAATCAGCTAATAGAGTGGAAAAGCAGTGGGTTTGGGTTCCTCTAGAAAAAAGTGATTTTTTTTTTTCTGTTAATTGATGGACTATTTTGAGAATAGCTTTTCTGTTGTTTTTTCCTATGTAATTAGCTGGGAAACAAATTTAAGTTACCAAACAAATGATGCTAGATTCTTAATGTTATTTATGGATTACTCTTTTATCACACCATTAAAAAACTTTGTTTCAGAATGCTCAGCATGTGGAGGTGGAGAGCATTCCTTTGCCAGATATGCCACATGCACCTTCCAACATCTTGATCCAGGACATTCCACTTCCTGGTGCCCAGCCACCCTCCATCCTTAAGAAGACTTCAGCCTATGGGTAAGGTAGCATAATCGAATAGCATTTATTAAAAACACCTATTGACTGTCCAAGTGACAAAAATGTGTTGGGAAATAAGAGATAGTGTGACTACAGGCAGCACCATATTTTATTAAGTGTGAATAAGAAATCCCTTAACAATTGTTAGAAAAAAATAAGTATCTTTGTTAACATAATTACTGTAAAATTTTCTTCACAGTCCTCCATCTCGGGCAATTTCTATCCTTCCTCTCCTTGGTCATGGTGTTCCACGTTTGCCTCCTGGCAGAAAACCCCCCGGCCCGCCTCCTGGGCCACCACCACCTCAAGTTTTGCAGATGTATGGCCGTAAAGTGGGCTTTGCCCTAGATCTTCCTCCTCGTAGGCGAGATGAAGACATGTTGTATAGTCCTGAACTTGGTAAGGATTTCTGGTTCCTTTTGCTCTTTTAACTTTTCCACTATTGTTTTATTGTTGAACTGTGTAATATCTTGTAAAATTAGGCTTTCCTTAAAAATGTCACTCTTAACTACCAAGTCCTTAGTGCTTGCATATTTGTTTCCTTTTTAGCTTCATCAAACTAGAGTGTCACTGTATTGTGTATCAGTCACTTATAAACGTGTGTGTATACAAGTTTCTACGTAAAACTTGTTTTCAAATTTAAACTTTATAGGAAAACCTTACTTAACAGAATTTTAAACTGTTGTCTGTTACATAA
Organism: Condylura cristata; assembly: GCF_000260355.1. Classification (NCBI taxonomy): domain Eukaryota; kingdom Metazoa; phylum Chordata; class Mammalia; order Eulipotyphla; family Talpidae; genus Condylura; species Condylura cristata. The sequence continues at coordinate 11,812,522 of NW_004567137.1, forward strand.
AAATATTGTCAGGCTCTAAATAGATAAGAATAGTATATAGAAAACGTATTTAACAAATTAATCTGAGTAGAATATTGAGAATAGTCTTCTATATTTTGGGGTGTCCAGTCATATTCCTTGTTTCCTACTCTCTTTTCAGCCCAACGTGGACATGATGATGATGTTTCCAGCACCAGTGAAGATGATGGCTACCCTGAGGACATGGATCAGGATAAGCACGATGACAGTACTGATGACAGTGACACAGACAGATCAGATGGAGAAAGCGAAGGTGATGAATTTGTGCACCGTGATGATGAGAGAGACACCAATGAAGAAAAGAAGTCAGGTATGTGCAATTGAAAATCCCAATAACTGATCATAAATAGCATAAAAGACAAAGGTCCTGATTTGTTAATGACAAACTCAGCTTTTTGAAAGGATCAGAGTTCTATTCATTTATACATTTCAAAAATCTGGCAAGTTCTTGCCGTATAGTAAGTACTCAGTGTCTATGAAAGGGAGAAAATTAAGTATAGATAATATGAAAGTATTTGTAATAAAGTCTACTTTGGAGGGGGAAGATAATGGCTATTCAACAGTTTTAAAATGTTCTATTATAGATAATCAAAAGAATAGACCATGTATGTTATTGAGAAAACCATACTCATTGTTTTTTTAATAAATTTGCTTAAGTGGGGGTGTTGGAAGTCTTTAAACTTGGTGGTCTTGGTGTCTTACATGTACTTGACAAAAAAAATTTCAGCACCATAAAAGCCATGAACAGTACAAAATGTATAATCTCTGTCACACCACCATAGTCTTCAGGCTTCTCTTTTGGAATTGATTTTGTAGCCTAAATCAGTGTTTATTATTGATAACACCACTAAGATCAGTACTTAGAATGACAAGTTTTTCTCCCCCTATTTCTTAATCATAGTTGCAAACCTAAAGACTAGAATAAAAGTATGTAGAGAGATCTGATAATGAAAAATACGAGAAAATAGAAAGTCAGTGGAGCCTTAGCAGTTGCAGTTTTCTCTAGAACTGTGTGGTCTTTTGCCCATTTTTTTCTTTATTTTTATTAACTGGTTTTTCTTAAACATATTTATCAGTAAACACAGGCTGGAAATGACATTCCTGATTTGATTTTCAGCTTTTTTTTTTTGACTGTTGACTACATGGGGATCATTTTCTAGACCCAGGATTTTTCCTTTCAAAATTATTTGGGCCAGATGCCTCTAGGGAAATAGGTGTTTAGGAACTCTAGGAAATAGAGTTTTGTATGTTCTGGTCTTTGACTGGTCTTAGTAATTTATATTTTTTCAGAGATTTTCCTTATGATTTCATTTTTATTGGCATAATGATGTTATTTATTTTTTAATTAACTTTTAAATCAGCATAGCATTTATTTACCACCACTTGGCATTTTTGTCTATAATCTTTAATCTGGCTCTCTTTCTGAGCTTATTTTCTGCCAAGTAGTGGGCAGCAGTCATGTCTAGTGTGGGCTTCACAGTATGTGTTATGTATATGTTAACTGAATTTTGTTGATAGCAGTCTCTCCCCTCTCCCTCCTCTGGCCTATAGGTTTAAGTGTTCGATTTGCAGATATGCCTGGAAAGTCAAGGAAGAAAAAGAAGAACATGAAGGAGCTCACTCCTCTTCAAGCTATGATGCTTCGAATGGCAGGTATGGCAGAAAAGGAATTATGAGTCATCATTTGGCATTGACAACCAGTTACTTTATATGTATTTTTCTACTTGTTATCCAAGCTACTCTGAAATAAGTATTAAAATCTTGTCTTATGAAAGTTAAGATTTGGAGACATTAATAAGTGGTCCAGCTGGCGTTTAAATCTGTTTTCTCATAACGCCTGTGCCTGTTCTGCCCTGCTTGCTATGTTAGCACAAAGGAGTGGTAGACTATTTGGTTACCAGCGTTAAGAAAGTCTTTCCTGAGCGTATATCTTAGGATCACTGTCTTTCCAGATGTAAAAAAAATTAACTAACTCACTTACCTGACTTAAAATTTCTTTCAGGTCAGGAAATCCCAGAGGAGGGACGAGAAGTAGAGGAATTTTCAGAGGATGATGATGAAGATGATTCTGATGATTCTGAAGCAGAAAAGCAATCACAAAAACAACATAAAGAGGAGTCCCTTTCGGATGGCACATCTGCTGCTTCACAGACTGCTCCCCCGCAGTCTGTTCCTCCTTCTCAGATACAAGCACCTCCCATGCCTGGGCCACCACCACTTGGACCACCACCTGCCCCACCTTTACGGCCACCTGGACCACCTACAGGCCTTCCTCCAGGCCCACCTCCAGGTAAGCATTGGAATTCCTGTTTTATTTCCTGGTAGTACAGTTCCTTAAGAAATCAAGGATTCTCAGAAGATACGTGCAATTTAATTCTTGTAGCATTGATGGAGCTCAGCACTTTGAAAGCCATCTTTTTCTCCAAAGCCCTTCCTTTTCCATGGATTTTTAGTTCTGTTCTTAGCAGGCAGAACTGGAGTATTTAACTGAGTTTTTCTAGTACTATGACAGTTGACTCAGTCCTGAATTGGTATTTTCTTTGGGCATTATTGGGTGGTCATTTTGATCTTTAGATTTGGTCTTTGGCATATAGAACTTCTTGGGAGTTTATGTTTGTCCTTTATTCCACAGTTGGCCAAAGAAATTTTTTTCTTCAACTGAGTTTATCCTTTTCTGAATAGTACAAAAACATTACCTATTTTATAGGTAATTCTCAGTGGTCCATGTTTAAATCTTAATGAGCTCCAAGGGAATCTTTAAAATATCCTGTTCTTTGTTCCATTTTCAGCTTACATTGGAACCATTTAAAAATTCTCATCTCTTTCTACTTATTCCCAACAGAGAATTGTGATTGTGTACTGAATACACTTTCTGTCACACCCGGGAAATAAAAAGAATCTGTAGCAAATTCAGTGCCCTGTTTCTTGTTAGATATCTGTTGAATGAATTCTGTTTCCACACATTTTCAGTCAGTTAAGAATTCTCACATTTCATCGATATGTGATAAGTCAAACCACATCTGAGTCACTTTTATGCCACAATTACAACTTCATATATGTTTGGCTTTAATTCATTATTTTTCTCTTTTCAGGAGCTCCTCCATTCCTCAGACCCCCTGGAATGCCAGGACTGCGAGGGCCTTTACCCCGTCTTTTACCTCCAGGACCACCACCAGGCCGACCCCCTGGCCCTCCCCCAGGTCCACCTCCAGGTCTGCCTCCTGGCCCTCCTCCTCGGGGACCCCCACCCAGGCTACCTCCCCCTGCACCTCCAGGTAAAGGTTTTGATTTCTGTGCAAAAATTGGTCTGTTATATGTTTTAACTTGCTCTAAGACATCTTTTGATATTTTACAATCTTAACATTAAGAGGTATCTCATATGGTATTTTTTAATTACTTCTGACCTAGATTAAACTTCAGTTTTGTTTTGTTTTTAATTTTATTTTATCTTACATATATTTTGCATCATTCTTCCTTTTTGTACAGTGCATTCTTTCTCCTCTCAGGTATAATCCCTACAAAATTCCCATCACCAGTTCACCTATGCACCATCATCCCTGAGTAAGAACACATCCTGACCTGTAGAGTCTCTCATTAATAGTTGCCAGTTAATTTGGTTTTTATTATAATTAGATTTTTTTTCTGGTCCCTTATTTGGTTCCCCTACATTCGTCCTATAAGTGAAGCCATCCAATATTCTTTTTTCTTTTGGCTTTTCTACCTGCTCCATCCATGTTGGCTGCAAATGGAATGAGTATATCTTTTGATTGCTGAATAATATTCCACACACACATCTTCTTGATCCAGTTATCTATTTTTGGGCATTTCAGTTGTTTCTGAACCTGATTTCTTACAGATGTTTGCATTGATTCTGCCAATCACATGAGGGACTTGGCCCAGCCAGACACCACTTGGATTAAATTCTCTGCTTGAGATTTCTTTTAGGATTACACAGAAACTTGTACAATCATTCCATGCATCTGCATGAGCACCTACTTAAAGTTCAATGTCTCAGTGGGGAATTTCCCCCTGTCCCCTCAACCGCTCCCCCCCAATGTCAAGATTATGCAAGGTGTATTTCTGCCTTACTACATTGGCTATCCCAGTTTAATGTTTCCATTAAGCTTCCCAGCTTACTTTTTTTCCCTCTCCTGGTAGTATATGTAATAATTATGGGTAGTAGTATTTCAAATTTAATGAAATTTAGCACTTTAAAGTCAATCTTAAAATTGAGGTAGGAGGGTCCTCCCCGGTGGTGCAAGGGGTTAAGTCTTAGCACAGTGAAGCTGTTAACAGCCACTGTAGCACAAGTTCAATCCCTGGCCAGGGAGCTGTCCCACATAGCGCAGCAGACCTCTCCTGTCTCACCTGCTGCTCCCTTCAACAGTATATTTAGGTCAGTCTTCCTGTTCTGCTCTCCACTCTTACCTGATTTCTTTCACTCTCCCTCTACTCCTACCCACCCCACTCCCACCCCCACCCCCCACACACACACACGTACCTCTAGACTGTTGATACATGGATAAAATAAATCTCTTTAAAAATTTAGATTTGAAGAAAATTAGATCTGCAGTTCCTAGTAAACAGTGGCAGTGTGTTTAAACAGTCAATAGGACATGAATTCTTTTACAGTAATGGTGATATTGATCAATGGCAGTCTCTCTTTCCAGTGTTAAAATGAGCATTTCTTGCTTGTTAAGTTACTTTTTTGGTGAGAGGAGTGTGGAAATGAGTGAGTAAGGCATCAAAACCCCCAACCTTGGTCTTGCTGGTGTTTATACAGCTAGAATAGGATCTTGGGCTGATATATCTGAAATTTGACAAATTTAAAATCAAATTTGAAACCAGATGTTCTAAAGTACATTGAGAGAGGAAGGAAATATAAGTACAGGTATTGAGGCTGAAGGTAAATACTATTTTATAGATCCTTAAATGGTCCTTAGCATAAGAGTATTATTAAATTTCAAAATAGCAAGCAGCATAATTTCAGCTTATTTTCTGTAAATTATCTGTTAGAAGGTATCAACCCATGTTTTATTAAATTTATTGTTAAATTTATTGTTAAATTTTATTCTTGTGTTTCTCTGACTGTTTTCTCCTTCATTCAGGTATCCCACCACCTCGTCCTGGCATGATGCGCCCACCTTTGGTGCCTCCACTTGGACCTGCCCCACCTGGGCTTTTCCCACCGGCTCCCTTGCCAAACCCAGGGGTTTTAAGTGCTCCACCCAACTTGATTCAGCGACCCAAGGCGGATGATACAAGTGCAGCCACCATTGAGAAGAAAGCCACAGCAACCATCAGTGCCAAGCCACAGATCACTAATCCTAAGGCAGAGATAACGCGATTCGTGCCCACTGCACTGAGGGTACGTCGGGAGAATAAAGGGGCTACTGCTACTCCCCAAAGAAAATCAGAGGATGATTCTGCTGTGCCTCTTGCCAAAGCAGCTCCCAAATCTGGCCCATCTGTCCCCGTCTCAGTACAAACTAAGGATGATGTTTATGAAGCTTTCATGAAAGAGATGGAAGGGCTACTGTGACAGCTTCTGATGCCAGAGCAGGCTTCTCTCCACATCGCTGGTTTATGGAAAAGAGGCGCTTACAAAATTTAGGCAAAAGCGCTACTTTCAGTGTCAGGGTATTTTCTAATTTCAGTTCAAGGAATATCCTAAAGTTTAGCATTGGTGAGAATTTACGGCATCTGAGAAGATACTTCATTCAGAATAGATTGGTTATTGAAGCCGTGCTGCTAACATCCATTCCCTTTCATACCACCATTTTCTCCTGTTATTTTCCCCCTTTCCAATTCTGTGGAAACTTGTGGCGGGGGATCTTTGTTACTTAATTTGCTTCTCTTCCTGTGTGCTGTGGGCACTGGAGTAGAGATTTCTGGAAAAAAGTTTATTTCACCCCATCTTGCCTTTTGTGTTCAAGTTATTTTTAATATTTTCCTGTAAATATTTTGTAATATTGTAGTGAAATGGATCTCAATGTCATTTCCTAATACAAAGCAAGATATGTGGGAAGAAAATGTACAATTCTTTGATTAAAATTATTTCCCACTGACCTAAACATTGAGTGTTTCATGAAATAAATGTTCTATACCAAGATTTTCTGTGTTACCAATAATGTCTATATATAATTGTTATGAGCAGAAAAGATGCAAGTATTAAAAACTTGGACTTTAAGGAATACCATTTCTGGCATAGGATGAGAATCTTACTGAAAACATAAATCTTACCTTTAAAATTAAAATTTTAAAGGATAAAGAAAAGAACTCTTCCTTTACAATTATATTGGCTTTAGAGAAATTGAGAGGTATTTATTGCTAAGAAGGGATGAATCATCAAAATTTCTTACTTTAGAGTTTTGTGAACTGATACTAATTAGCAGTATCTAATTAGTTACTGATACTTATTAAACCATTTCTAAACTTACTAGATAATCAGAAAAGTTCATTTTATTGATTCTGTACATTTATTTTAAAAGCACTTAAAATGAACAAGAAAGCTTAACACTTAATTTGCATTGATGTAATGTTATTCCTAAAATACTTTTTTTAAGATATATTTATGCATATAGAACTGGGGTACAGGATTCACCAGAAACAGTAGGGAGCAGAACAGGCAAAATGATGAAGTACACTGCTAAGGGGAGCAGTGGGTGAGACAGGAGAGGTCTACTGCTCCATGTGGATCACCTCCTTGGCTGGTGATCAAACTTGTGCTGAAGCAGATGTTGATAGTTTCATAGTGCTATACATTAACCCATTGTGCCACCTGGAGGGGTGGGGGTGGGGTGCCTAAAATACCGTTATTTTTAGATTTTCTTTTTTTTTTAAAGATTTATTTGTGCATACAGAACTGGGGTACAGGCCAGAGGCTCAGGGGCGGCGAGAGGCTTCACCAGATACAGTGGGGAGCAGAACAGGCAGATCAATGAAGTACACTGCTGAGGGGAGCGGCTGGTGGGTCAGGAGAGGGCTGCCGCGCCATGTGGGTCAGCTCCAGGGTGGGGATCGAACTCGTGTTGAAGCGGCTGTGGCCGCCTGCAGTGCTGCATCCTAACCCGCTGCACCACCAGGGAGGGCCCAGCTCTGCTGTTTGTGTAATGTGACCTTAGGGTATCGCTTTAATGACCTGAGCTTCCACTTCCTCCTCTCCTGGGGGCACCTGCAGGAGCTTTTCCACAGGTTTGCAGGAAGTATTAAATCGGATGGAGTGTGTGCTGACCCTGGGATTAAATGGCGACCATCGCGCAGGAGAGCCCAGGCTCTCAAGGGGGCTATGCCTGTGTCCCGTTGGGCCCTGGTATCCGAGTTATCTTGGGCCAATCTTCCTCTCGCTCAGCCTCAGTTTCCTTCCCTGTAAAGCCGGGGTGAGCCCACCTCCTCCTGGAGTTCTTGGGAATGTCAGTGACCTCAGGCATCCCAAGCACCCACTCAGTGCCAGCACCAAGCAGGACCCTGGAAACGTCACCTCCCGTCTCCCCCACCTAGGTGAGGGGGGCTCTGGACCCTCAGCCAGCAGCTGCCATGTGCGCTTAGACTTCGCTCTGCAGGAATCGAGCATGTTGAGGCAGGCAGGGGTGCAGGTGAGAGTCAGAGTCCTCCACTGGAGGCCACGCAATGACGGGGGGCTATCGCCTGTGCCTTCTGTGCTCCCCTGAGGCAAGACCTAAGGAGGAGCCCTCAGCACAGGCCAGCAGCAGCAGCAAGGACACCAGGGTCTCTGGGGGCTCCCGAGGGGGTCAAGCCCCCTCCCCCCACCCCCACCCCAGTCTCCTCACCGCTCAGTCTTGCGGTCATGATGATGAGCATTTTACTTGAAATAATAGCAATGAAGCAAAGCCGCGACGTGGTGGCCACAGGTGCTCGCCGGCCCCAGCGCTTCCTGCATGTGCTCTCACCAAGTCTCACTGCAGTGCTGGCCCTGCGGGCCTCAGCAGGAGGTGTCATCCTGCTCCCCAGGGGCGCTCGGAAGCCTGTGGGGTCGTGCGCGAGCACCACGCTCTGTAACGGTCACAGTCAGGGACGCCGCTGACCACCCCCCGGCGAGGGGCTGCCACCAGCATGAGGAACCGCCCGCCCAGGACATCCACGGTGATGAGGCTGAGGATCCTGGCCCTGGAGGCGGGCAGAGCTGTGATGCCCACTTCACAGGGTGGAAGCAGAGGCTCAGAGAGGGTCAGTGACTTGCCTGAGGCCGCACAGCACGTTGGGGACAAAACCAGGGCTGCAGTCCTGGAAGGTGGCTGGAGTCTGGGGTGCTCTAACCCCACAGGTGACTGGCACAGCCTGGGTGCCGGTCAGGGTCATTGCTGCCAGCCTGTCCGAATCTGTCTCTGAGACTTGCATAGAGGCTTCTGTCTCGTAGGGCTGCTGTGAGGTAGGCAGGCCAGGGCCACAGGCCAGGGTCCCGTGGGGCTCAAATAAGCTCTCCATGGGGCGCTCCCTGGCAGTGCACCCAGTTAGCATGCAGCCCTGCAAGCTCTATCCCCATCCCCACCCCGAGGGGACCCACATGGCAATCTCCCTGTCTCGCCCGCTGCTCCCCTCAGCAGTGTACTTCGTCGATCTGCCTGCTCTGCTCCCCACTCTGTCTCTGGTGAAGCCTCTCACCGCCCCTGCACCTCTGGCC
>NW_004567137.1:11821280-11857804 GCF_000260355.1 Condylura cristata
GGCTTTAGATTCTCAGTGCTGTGCTTTAACCCGCTGCGCCACCAGGGAGGGCCTTAACACTGTATTTTTAAGCCATGTGAATCTAGACCATCAAAATTGGGTAAGTGATATCCTAAAACCATAATACAACAATTCGTATTTTCTTGGATCTGAGTGGCAATTTTTAGATTTCTATTCTGAAATCTTGTGTATGTAACTTTTCTTGGAAGTTACTATTTTAGATTAAATTAAATCCTGCCAAAACCCTATAGACCATTTTGGATATTAATGTAGGTTTCTAGATGAGTTAAATTTAGAAACAAGGATAGAGTATCGTATGTTATGAATATAATCAGTAAATGGTTACTGCTCGCTATTATGCAATGTTTTTAATGTTCTTAAATTTTTAATCTGAGGAAAATGGTAATTTCACTGTAAGAAAGCTGTTCAGCATATTTTGTCTTGTTTTCTGAAGATTATTCCAGTGGTGAATTCTGACACGTTTCATGTGTTAACTGCATTCACTGAAAAGGGATCCAAAAATAGTTGGATTACGGGGTACCCATTTGTAGCGATCACGATTTATATTCTGGTCTCTTAATGCTGTGACTGATTAGAATACTCAATGTAATGCAAATAACACCATTCTTCAATCCTATATAGGGGAAAACATTTCTTTGTCATAGAATCTTACACATTAACTACCCCTTAAAGCCACTTTGAAATTATTTTTACTCTTCTGGGTTTTAAGGTCAGCACAATAAAACACTGTAGTGTAAGCATAAAGCTATAGATGACATCCAAAGTTCTCTGAAGTTCCAATTCTCATTCTGTATATTTTGTGTTTATTATTAAAATAGCTCTTTATATCTAGGAGACATCATTAAATGCTTTTTTTTTTTAATTTCATTAACAATCAGACCACAAAAGAGGCCACAATTACCTCCCAATATACAACCACACGTTTGGGCTTTGTTCCAAATTCAAAATGGAGTTGGCCTAATATGGAAATAATGTCCCTTGACCACAATCTATTGCAGGACTTGGTGAGCTCAAAGCTGTCACTGAGCAGAACTGTATGTAATTTCCATACCTCTCAGGTTAGTCTACATATACAGGTGCTGGCTTCAGGAAGGAGTAAATAAACTATAGGGAAATTATATCTCTGGAAATAAGGACTTTTGGCAAAGGTCAGAGCTTGGACTTCTGTGTCCCCTCTCAGTTCTCTAAGACGGCTCCAGTTTGACTAAAGTACAAAGTCAGGACAGAGGACAGGTGACAAAGTACTGGATGAGCAAAAAGTGTGTCCCACTGACTTACCAAGCATGCTTAAAGGACAAGTTCATTTGACTGAGGGTCAACAGCTAGTAGAAGAGTTGGAGAAGTCAGTAATAACTGAGTTGAAGTACCTGAGGGTTTGGGAGGCATGAGGGTAGATAAACTTGCACAGTTACTGAAAACCTGGTGTCGGCTGAGTGCTGGAAATACAGTGGCTAACAAAACTAGCTCTACATGAATTTATGGAAGTCCCCTCAGTGCATCACTTAGGTCTCATACCTTCATCTAACAGCATTTGTCAATTAAAAGAAAAAATTTTTAAGAACATTTTTAAACCGGTAATTGTAATGGGGGGGGGTGGAATCTAACATATAGCATGTTCATTGTATTTTTATAATTTATGTTAACTGTCAAAAAAAGTTTTAATGAAAGTTTCAATTGAAAGTTTAAAAAAATTAAATATCAGCTGATTGTTTCAGTGGTACTGCAACAAAATAATTAAAAGCATTTGTGTTTAAAAAGAAAACTGAATAATTTACAAAGGACCACAGATCCCCAAGTACACGTTTTTCCTTCACTTGTTACCCTATTCAAATGAAGTGCCTTCCCTTGATAGACATATGAGTAAACCTCATATAAGCTGTGTATTTAATAGAAATTGAGACACATCACTAAAATGTAGGATTAACAAAAATGCTGTGAGATACAAGAATGAAAAAAAAAGTAACATGAGGAAAATTAGAATGCACTGGTTTTTAATCTTAGGAATCAAAGGAATCTTAGGAATCGAAGAAAGAAGAGAATTAACTACATAATTGTGCTCAGCAACTCTGGCTCCAATGAAATGGAGAGAAAAGTAAAGAAGAAAGGAAGGAGACAGCCCAAGTCTGGGCGGGGAGAGAGAGAGGAAGGAGTGTAGCTCTCCAATCTGGTATTACAAAATACACCACCCACAAATGAGGTCATGTTATTTTTATGAAAGCTGGCCTTTTTCCTAGGAAGTGATAAAGGTTACTGTATTTAGGGCTTACTAGAGAAAAGAAAAGAAAAGAAAAAACATCACCTTCAAGTAACACCTTTTGCTTTTCTTTAAAGAGGAGGGAATTAAAACAGGCAGAGCATAAAAATCCAGTCTCCTAAAACTGTTCTTATTACAGAGTAACCCAGAACACAGAAGGAGGTATTCTGAAGTCCATCTTAACTTCATGTTTATGAAAAACATAAAGGTTAACATAAACACACTAAGCTAACGATTAGCATGAAAACAAAATTTATCTTTTTTTAAATGTTTTTGCGTAGAAGAATTAGAGTGTAGGCCAGAGGTGTGAGGGGGTGAGAGGATTCACCAGAGACAGTGGGGAGCAGAAGAGGAATTTCTACTGAAATACACTGCTGAGGGGAGCAGTGGGCAAGACAGGAAAAGTCTGCTGCACCATGTGGGTCAGCTCCCTGGCTGGGGTCAAACTCAAGTGGTAGCCATGATAGCGCTGATTAACCTCTAGGTCACAAACAAGACCGGAAAACAGAAAATTGAAAGCAACAAAGTTAAAATAGATGTGTTGTGTTTATTTGATTTTTATTTTCTGTTTTGTTTCCACTAACAGACCAAACCAGGTTCAGCAAACTTTCTCCAAAGAGCCAGATAGTAAATAATTTGGGCCTTTGCTACTACACAATCCAGTCCGCCCACTAGTCACCCTGCCTTCCTGCTGTGAGCCGGCACTGCAGGCATGGCACCCATGCTGGTGGGGGCCCCGGGAGTTCGTTTACATAGTAACGCTAACCTGGGAGCAGGACTGGGAGGACCCCAGAGAATCAGGCTGCGAGGTCTTGCAGGGGCCCTCCGGGCACAGGGCTGTGGCAGAGCGCCCTCTGATGGCATAATGGCCTCACTGCTCCCTGGCCAGGACCACGCAGCCGCCTGGGCAGCAAGAGGATCCTTACCACCTGCAAAGGCCTTCTAGTGCTCCCTACTGAGACCCTAACAGCGTGTTCTCAGGAGTGGAGAAATGTCAACAGACTATTATACCAGAGCAGGTGCTGAAGTTTGAAAACAGCGCTCAGAAAAATTTACATGCAACTGGTACCCGTGAGCACAAGGAGCTTTCAGTCCTTTTCACTTCCAATATTCTTATTTTGAAAACTATTAGCTCAAACTTCATTTAAAAAAGAAAATGCAACATTTTTTGAGCTCCTTCTGGCAAGCAGTTGTTAATTTCTACGTACTAACTAAACTAAAAAAATGGGAGAGGGGTCATTTTTTGTTCTTAAAAGATCGTGGGAGAACCCCAGTTCACTGGCAAAGGCCATGATACAGGCTTATTCAGTAGAACAAGCCCAAGAACTAGGAAGCAAGCAAAACATCAGTGAGGCATGCCAACCGAGACAATGGTCCTCACTGGACTATTCCATTTACTATTTTACAATTCCCAGCCTTCTTTGCAGTTGGATTAAGTGTGAACTTCCCTAGGGGAAGCGCTGAGCAAAGAAGAGTGGGCATGAGTCCCCTGTGCACCTACTCTGCCTGAAGTGACAGGTCACTTGTATGACTGGTCTTTGGCATGTATATATGAAAACAGGCAGTATGGTCTGGAATCTTTCAATTCCACATACTTCATTCAAGGACTACTCTCAATTTTTAAGTTTTGGGGTTGTAGTTGATTCCATCTGCCCTGTTCTTGTTAGAACATTGTCTATCAGGTCCTCCCTGGTGCACAAGGGATTAAAATGCAGCATTATGAAGCTATCTGCAGCCAAAGCAGCAGGAGTTCCATCTCTGACCAGGGAGCTGACCCAACAAGGCACAGCAGACCTCTCCTGTCTTGCCTGCTACTCCCCTCCTCTGGTGAATCCTCTCAACCCCAGCACCTCTGGCCTGTTCCCCAGTTCTTATATGCATTAAAAAAAAAAAGAAGAAGAAGAAGAAAAAGAAAAAAGAAAACACCTTGTATAACAGGGATTTTGAAAGGGGCATATGCCCGCAAGCAGCTACATTCTGCCCCCGATGGTAGGTGCCTGTTCACTTACATGTGGATAATTAAGGCTTCAGATCTTCCTTAAGTGTTTTCCTCTTAGTTTCTGCCCCAGGAGGCTGAACTGTAGAGTCTGCATCAATGGGCTTTCTGTGTTTGCTTTTCTTTTTGGTTTGGCCAATGAGAAGCCCGCCGTGGAGGGCAGAGAGAAAAGTGAGGTCATAGGATTGTTCCCCTTCTCTCCTGGCATGGCTGCCTTGGGTTAGCTGGCTGCCTTGGGTTAGCTCACTGCCTCATTCATGGTGAGCCCCTCCACAAAGCCCCATCCTGCCAGGTCTGGAGACCACTTCTTGCTTTCACTCTATGCAGTGAGGGGCACTCAAGGAGCCCAACTGTCACTAGCCCTTGTGTAGTTTCCCACATGCAGCACACATCATTCTTAACATTACTGTCATTAAACTTTGCTCCAATCATTCAGGCGTTACCACCTGTCTCCTGGCAGGATCCTGGCTGATGAACACCTGATTTATTGGGTAAATAAATAATACATGAAAGCAGAAGTCACTGAAAACATCTAACAAATGAGGTAATATAAAACGCTCATATGGTAACTAGACTGACTGTGAAAACATCTGTTTCTCAGAGTGAGAGCAATGACTGTGGTGTGAAAGAGACGTTTCAGGCAGGGGAAAGACATTTCAGACCACTGTCAGCAAAAGAGGGAGCGTACCCAGTGCAGCACAGGGAGAGGGAGGCTGAAAAGATGTTTCAGAAACAGAAAGCTCAAACCCCCTCCCCCATGCCCTCCGGGTTAAACCTGAGGGCTACCACCATGTTGGCCCTGAGTTAGATACCAGCCAGGAGCATGGCACAGCAGACCTCTCCTTTCTCACCTGCTGCTCCCCTCAGCAGTGTATTTAGGTAGATCTGCCTATTGTGCTCCACACTCTGTCTTTGGTGAATCCTCTTTCCCCCATCCACATCTTCTACACAAAAAAAAATATTAAATCTTTTATTTTTTAATATTTATTTGTTCATACAGAACTGGGGTACAGGCCAGAGGCTCAGGGGCGGCGAGAGGCTTCACCAGAGACAGAGTGCGGAGCAGAACAGGCAGATCGACGAAGTACACTGCTGAGGGGAGCAGCGGGCAGATCAGGAGAGGTCTGCCGCGACGTGTGGTCACCACCAGGGCAGGCGGGAAATCGAACTCATGCGGAAGTGGCTTTAGCTTCTCAGTGCTGTGTTTTAACCTGCTGCGCCACCAGGGAGGGCCCTAAATCTTTTTTAAAAAGAGAGAAATCAAAAGCTCAGATTTGGAGAGTCAACTTGATATAAGGGATAAGGCAGTAAGAAACAAGAAATTCAGGTTTCTAGGTTAGGGCTTTAGGGGTATAGTACTGTCCTTAGGAAACAAAGGTTGTGAAGTGGCTTTATTAAGGGTAAGGATGATGGCACACAGGGACCATGTACTGTGTGCCGGGCATCCCTAGAGGTGCTTTATATTTTAATTTACACATGCAGCCTGACTACAATCCTTGTGAGGCAACTATTGAGACACAAATAATTAAATAACTTGCCCAGATTTACACACTTTAAAGGAGCAGAAATTCAAACCTACAAGACCAGGAAGGAGTTGTAGGATGAAGGGATTGGGCCAGCTTAGAACAGGCTGAGGTAGAGATCTCTGGCAGCTGACTCATAGGAATCTTAAGTAGGTGGGTGAAAGAGGAAGCCCAGGAGAGAGGTAGGGAATACAGAACAACAACATTTAGTGAGGTAGGAGGATATTAAAGGGAAAGAAAAGGGAAGCAGAAAATAAATCATAATAATCATAACAATAAGCTATTTATTGAGAGCTAGTCATATACTTAGTCACTAACTGCTTTATGAGATGGGACAGGTAACATTCTACTTTCATGCATGAGGCTTAGCAAGCTTATGCCCATATTTTTATTGGGCTAAGTGTTTTTTGTTTTTTTTTTCTGACATGAATTCAAATGATAACTTACTGCCTATTTGGCCTGAACAGTGGATAGCAGTATATTGAAAGGAGGGAAGAAAGTGAGGTCATGGTCTTTACTTAACACATTAACTTAAATATTTGACTTATACATACTCATAAGTATAAATTTATACAATTTGTTATTAGAAATACATGGATTATCATGGTGGGAGCAGGACATTCTTATCCACAAGGAAAGAATACACATAAAACAAATTCAGGATAAAAAGTTCCTGGATGAAAATGAAAACAAGAGATGTTAGAGGACTTGAATGTTGAAGGACTGAAACACTTGCCCAGTAGCTCCCTCTTATCTTCGATTGGTGCTTGGCCACTTACCATTTACTCTTTTACTTTGAGGGATCTTTGTCTTCCATTACTATGCATCTCCTCTTTTGGGCCTCATTTTTTAAATTTAGCTATTCAGGGAAAAGCAGCATTTGACAGCTCCCACCTGACTGGGTCTATTGGCCTCGACAACTCCAGGAGTTGGCTGACTTGGCTACACCGTGATGTTCTGTTGAACATAATCTCACAGAGCTCAACACCAGACTAGGCCTTCTGTGGCCATGAAAAATCAAAAAAACAAGATGACTCTGTAATCACGTTAGAACACAAAAGCATGAGCTTCATCCAAATCACAAACAGGACCAAACATCCCCATGCTGGCCAACCAGTGACAGCTTTAGTCTCATTTGTTCCTTACACAATTAAATGTACTAAAGCTACTAACACAAAGACTTAATTCTGCTTCCAAGTGCATGCAATTGCAAAGCCCCCCCGAATCAATGAACACCCAAACTTCAAACTCCTTGCTAACACCCACTTAGTTGGACACCCCCTCCCCTCAACCAGCCTCCATCTTTATGTTCTTTATGTCTTTATGTTCTTTCTTGCTGCACAGTGTAGTAAACCAACTTTTTCAATACAGGTATGTTCCTGTGGTCTTTAACTGGAGGGCAGAGATAAAAATACAGAATGGGCCAACACAGCAATTGTGTCTGTTCAGTCAGTAGATGTGTTCTGAGGCTGAAGATGCTCGTGGCTAGCAAGTTAAGTTCCTGGTGAACTGAGAAAACTATCGAATGTATCTGTCTCTTCAGATTGATATTTGGTGAAATCGTTGTCTTGTTTCCTGCTTTTGTTGTTTGTTGGCTTGCTTAGTGTTTAGTTGTCCCTGAGAGGCAAAGTCCATGGGGAGAGCATGGACATAGGTCTGCCAAGTTTTTCTGTTGCCTGAGGGAGAGGAGGGCTGATCTCTGCAGGCCAGACCCTCAGGACAAACTCTGCTCCACCTCTCTGTCAATCTGATCAACTTCCTTGCTCTTGACTTCATGTTCCCAAAATTGCTTAGTTTTGTCTGCCTGGATGCCGCCATCAGTGATGGCTAGGCACTGGCCAAGTTCTGGGGATCAGAAAATATGTCTTTACAGACCACTGGATTTCTCATCACGATTGAAAACTGTACCTTTTCCAGGGTAGACAGCTGCTTCCTTTGTGTTTTCTGTTGGAGATAACCACCACACCAGCCCTCTCCACCAGACACAGCAGCATGGGAGATATTTTAGAGGCATAATGACCACATAGGCTTTTGACATGAACAAGATAACTCCTTCAAGAAGTACTTTAAACTAGAAGGCACGTAAACCCTCAGGAGGAGATTGCCAGTCTGCAAAGGTAACTTTGCTTCATGTAGAGCCTATGCTTTGTCTCTATAATTTGCAGTTAATCAGTGTTGGCTTTTTTTTTATTATTATTTTTTATTTATTCTTATTTTTTTTAAAGATTTATTTGTGCATACAGAACTGGGGTACAGGCCAGAGGCTCAGGGGAGGCGAGAGGCTTCACCAGAGACAGAGAGGGGAACAGAACAGGCAGATCGACGAAGTACACTGCTGAGGGGAGCAGCGGGCGGGCCAGGAGAGGTCTGCCACACCATGTGGTCACCTCCGGGGCAGGCCGGAATTGAACTCATGCGGAAGCAGCTTTAGATTCTCAGTGCTGTGCTTTAACCCGCTGTGCCACCAGGGAGGGCCAGCGCTGGCTTTTTAATGGCAGGGCTTGATAAAATTATCAAGGACCTCAAGTTACTTTTTAAATGTGCTGTTGTTCTCTTTTGGGTGTGTCAATGTTAAAATAAGGCTTTTAGCACCTGAATTTTTCCCTCTCCTTGTAGACAAAGCAAAATGAAGTATACCATAATAATTTCTTATCTGGCTTAAGTCAACTATCAACTGGTTTTCCTCTTCCTTCTTCTCGCCTTCATTTCTCTTTCCGTTAGTTTCCATTTCGCACTTGGAAAACTAAATATTGATTTTTTAAAAAATATGATCTGTCATGGTGATATTTCTCGTTTTAAATACTCTAAAATACCTGTGATGGTTTTAATGAAGTAAGTTACCACTGTTTCTATAACTTCTTTAATTTTAAACCAATTATGTAAAGGAAAAAAGCTGTCTTCAACTAAATGGAATACTCATCTCAGCTTAAAAAGTTTTTGCTGTCACTTGCCTACTTCAGTTTCTGTATGTGCAATGTAAAAATGCAATGGATACACTCGAGACTTACAAAATACCATAGAACAAAGTTACCTTAATAAAAATTTATTTTAAAAAATATGCAAAGGGTTAAAAAAACACCTCCATTCCAATGCCATTAGTGAAGTCAGCCAGCCTGTCAGTATCTCCTGTGTGGGAAAATGTAGTAACTTTTAAAGCACACTTTCCAGTTACATGGCAAAGGCTAAGGAGAGGATACAGCCATTCAAATCACGACACTGACACCCTCTCCCCTGACACCCTCTCCTGGTGCCCTTGTGATGTCACAGATCCCCATATCCCCTGTGGCTTTTCTCTATACATTCACTTAAACATACATATATAAATATATATATATATATATAATATACCAATGTTTATATATATATATAACATATATATGTGTTAATATATGTTCATATATTCTCTGTATACACATTTCTTCTGAATGATTTTATCCATCTGGACCATTTCTAATCCTAACTCCCAAATTTACATCTCCAGGCCAACCTTTCCCCTAGTCACACACATGGAGCTTCATGCAGTCTTTTCACCCCTGTGCCTCTCTGTCCTTCTTGTCAGGCTGAGTGGCCCTATCTGGGATGGCCTCCTCCCAGCAAGGTTGAGTGCTACAGCTACCATCACACCTTGGGACATCTACCCTTCTTTACACGAGACTGCTTCACTGTAACCATCTTTCTGATCATGTGACAATCATTATTCTATTAATCACAGGTGTAACATGTACTCTATGACTGTGGAACAGTTTCCATTTTTAAATCTATGTGGGTCCCAGGCCTCCTTGGTGGTATAAACAGTTAAGTCGCAGCACTATAAACCTGTCAGCAGCCACTACGGCACGAGTTCAATCCCCGGTCTGGAAGCTGACCCACATGGTGGAGTAGACCTCCTGCCTTACTTGCTGCTCCTCTCAGCAGTGTACTTCAGTCAATCTGCCTGTTCTGTTCCCCACTGTGTTGGTGAATTCTCTCACCCCATCCCCCACCTCTGGCCAGCATCCCTGCTGTTGTATGAGTAAATAAAAATAAATCTTTTAAAACAAAAATCTGTGGGTCCAGCAGAGTCATTCATTCCAAACTAGGTTGTCTTTAGAGGAAAAAGCAAATTAAGGTTCACAGGCATTCACATTTATTATTACTCTCGCTTCTGCTCTAGATTGAGCTGTCTGTGGGTGTCCGGTAATTAGTGAAACAGCCACTCAACTTGTTTTTCTGGCTGGATATTAGGGAAGTCAGGTTTACTAGAATGCTGTTTACCTTTTTCAATGGATCCTTTAATTACTGCTACTCCCTGTAAGTCCAGTATCGCATCCATACAAGAATAGTTACTACCAGGCCCTGCCTGGTGGCACAATGGGTTAAGGCGCAGTGCTGCAAAGCTGGGTGCAGGCACTTCAGTGTGAGTTTGATTTCGAGCCAGGGAGGTGACCCACATGGCGCAGCAGACCTCTCCTGTCTCCCAGCTGCTCCCCTCAGCAGTGTCCTTACTCAATCTGCCTGTTCTGTGCCCGTCTCTGGTGAATCCTCTCACCATCCTTGTACTTCTGGCCTGTACCCCAGTTCTGTATGCATAAATAAATAAATATTTTTTTGATTTATTTATTTATTCGTACAGAACTGGGGTACAGGCCAGAGGCTCAGGAGCGGTGAGAGGCTTCACCAGAGACAGAGTGGGGAGCAGAACAGGCAGATCAACTAAGTACACTGCTGAGGGGAGCAGCGGGCAGGTCAGGAGAGGTCTCCCTCGACATGTGGATCTCCTCCAGGGCAGGCGGGGATTGAACTCATGAGGAAGTGGCTTAAGCTTCTTTGTGCTGTGCTTTAACCCGCTGCGCCACCAGGGAGGGCCCATAAATAAATATTTTTTTTAAAAAAAAGAATAGTAACTACCATTGAGCACCTTTCTAGATAGGAAATTCACTGCCTTTACTCCTATTATCTTCTCGCCTCCTCCCAGAAAACCTCAAGTAAACTCTATTATCAGGTCCCCTTCGTAGAGGAAACTGAGGTTTAAGGAGATTGAGTAACATTCTCAAAATCATCCAGCTAAAAAGGGGCAGAGAAGATCTGAACTTAAGTCTCATTCCAAAGAGCTTGTGTTCTTAAACACCACCCGGTAGGTTTCAACCACTGGAAATAAGATATGTGAAGTGTTGTATATAGTAGACCAGTCATCATCAATTATGGGGCCAGACTAAATCTTTTGATTGCAGGCAGACAAACTACACAGACCAGTTCTCAGCAATATCAAAACCAGACTGGCTCTGCTGGAAGGAGAACAAGCAACTGCTTGAATCTCAGCCTGCCACACTACATGGCTTATCTCTGCAGCAAGGAAAATGTGTGTCTTTAAAGACATGTAGAGATAATGATGAATTTGGATTTCGAAAATGCAGAATTCCACCTCTACCTGGCTTGGTCTCAAATCTTCTGCCACATGATCCCATTCTTGAGTATTGGCCTTTTAAATTAACAATCATATGTTGACAAGAACTGTCTGTTCATCAAAGGTCACAGGATGTATTGATTTTGCAAGAGATATGCATTTTAACTGCCAATAAATAATTTAGGTCAAGAAAACCCTCAAAAAACATACATGGGAGTGGGGTGGGAGACTCATTGAATCTAGCAGCAGGGAAGCTTTTGAGGGTAACTTTGAACAGGGGATGATAGCAGGATGGCGCCGAAGCTAGAGACTGCACTTTGGGTGAAACTGTCTTCCTCTTCAGGTAACTGAGTTAGACTGTTGTGAATTGTCAGAGGGAAAGGAAACAACAGAGGTTCTTAAAAATATCTTGGTGGCCTTGTCCTTATTTACCATCTGGTAGTTATCTTTCAGAGGATTCAGATCTACCAGGAAACTAGAATTAAGTGTGAAAACCAGGACTTGAGATTATATGTATTTTCTCCCAGTGCCCAGCTCCTTCCCAAAATGATCACTGAGAACTATAGAGTACCATGTATAGGGCCCATAATAAATAAATTAACAATCTCAGCCCTCAAAAGAGGTATTGATTATTTTACATACAAGGAGGCCTTCTGGAAGGTGGGGGGTGATGTAAATAGCTAGGCTTCCTGGAAGCTGCCCTTGGCACCCTTGAGGGTCTGTTTGCCTCTTGAATTAGAGGGCAACAACCTACCTCTAACAAAGAGGTACTGGCCTCAACTTTGCCAGCTCAACAATGACTATGTGAGAAAAGGATCCCCACACAAGTACCAAAGGCAGATAGGGAATCCTTCCCCTGTTATGGCTCCTTGTCCTCTCTTCAGATAGCAAGAGAAAGGCTCCAAGAGAATGGAAATCTATATAGTCAGCCACCCATTGTCCATCACCTGGTATTGAGCACGTATGTGGAGACACTGCATAGATTGGGGAAAAGAAATAAAGTCCCTGTGAGAAAGTGAGCCAACCAGGACTAAGGCTAAAGACATATTCTATTATCCACCCCGACCCTCTCCACAATCCCACCAAGACTTCAAGTCTGGCTCACAGGAAAGATGAATCCAGAGCTGTGCAAACTAAACTGGATCTTTTTGTTGGTCCTGTGAGCCAGGATTTAAAGCCTGTGGGAAAAGCTGAAACTGAAAGGGTGAATAGGGTAAAATAGGATCACTAGTGTTTAACTTTTAACCATGGATTCCTGCTGTGAAATGTTTCTTCCTGCACTGAAGTAGTTTATCCTTACCTTTCTTCACATCTGACATTTATGAAAGCATAGTGTGCCATTAAGCAATGCAACCCCTATAAGCATTGTTGGAATGAGGCCATACCTCAGGCCAAAGGTAGAAGTTAAGGGACTCCAAGCAGGTTGTTTGTTATTATAAAGCAAAACCAAATCACTTACAGTTCCAAAGAATGATAAAGTGGTGGAGACAAGAGCAGTATGAAGGCAGAAACATGAGAAAATAATGTTAATAGCAAGTAAGTTTAAGTAACTCATGACTAAAGGCTGCATTGTTATGCAACATGAGTGTCAGGGGAACAAGTTTCCAACCTCATGACTCATGTTTCTGTATTACACACATTACTGGATATTTCCTTCATTTTAAAGAAATGTGAACATAACTGTGTATATATAATGATCTGATCTCCAAAACATGAAAACACAACAGCTACTAGCCTAAGAAATATCTGCTAAGTAAACAGTTATCAGGCACTCTTCCAAGACGGAAAGTTACTCCATCTTTTGAAAAGCAAGGAGAAATTACTTCTGCCCCAGACCAGCTCACCCCGACCATCTCTTGCTGGAACCGGGTCCTGAACCGCTCAGACTAGGCAATAGAGCAAAGGCCCTGAGCAGTGACTCTGCCGCACACGCACCTATTCTGTCTCCCCTTTACCTTGAGGTGAGCAGGGGGGTAGGGGAGGGGGGCCTCCGAGCTCTGCCCACCTCTAGGCCAGCTGTTCCCTTCTGGTCTTCCTCGTCACCCCATATCGCCGCGAGGGTAACCTGCTGACCAAAGCAGCCCAGAAGGCGGCTCAAGCCGACCCACCAGTACCTGCTCGCGGTCTCCCGGTCGCCCCGGGAATCGGCCGGCAAGTCCCCGCGACTATACAGCTCTCTCGAACATACGATTTTCACCAACTTTATTGGCCCCCGGCCCCCGCGGGCCCCTAGTGCCCACCTCCCCACCAGATCGCTTCGGCCCTCGGTGACACGGACCATATTCAAAAACACTGCGGGGGGACTGTGAAAAGAGACTTTGCTGAGAATGCTGCGAGCTCCCCGACGCGGCGTCGGGCTCACTTGCTCTTCGCCTTCTGACTCTCCGTCTTCTTCGGCAGCAGCACAGCCTGGATGTTGGGTAGGACGCCGCCCTGTGCGATAGTCACTTTCCCCAGCAGTTTGTTTAGCTCCTCGTCGTTGCGGATGGCGAGCTGCAGGTGCCGAGGGATAATCCTGGTCTTCTTGTTGTCCCGCGCAGCGTTGCCGGCCAACTCCAGGATCTCTGCCGTCAGGTACTCCAGCACCGCCGCCAGGTACACCGGCGCGCCCGCGCCTACTCGCTCCGCGTAGTTACCTTTGCGCAGCAGTCTGTGTACTCGGCCCACCGGGAACTGTAGGCCCGCGCGGGACGACCGGGACTTGGCCTTGGCCCGCACTTTGCCGCCCTGCTTTCCGCGACCAGACATGTTTACCTCTCGGCTGAAACTTGTGCGAGGGAAAACAAACGCAGCAGCAGCAACGCAGATCCAAGTATGGGAATGCAACGCACCACCCCGGAACTGCCTCTACTACCACTTGGCCGCTACGAGGCCGCGCCTTCCCATTGGGCGCCGCAACAACCTGACCAATGACGAGCAGGCTACGCACCCACTAACACGCGTTGGCAGAGGGCCTGCCTTTCCCAGTGTCCTCCAATCAAAAGCTAGAACTCCTATCCTCATTTGCATAACCGACTTTATGAATACTCAGGACTCGCTAGTCACGTGCCTGGCAGTTGTGTCCAAGCTATTGAATCTTGAGAGGTGTCAAGTCCATACTTAACTGCAGGAAAAGAAAGCTTTAAGAATGAAGGAGTCGTGATTAGAAACAAAAATCCGGAAGAAGAGTTACTTCCACAAGTACAGAGCGCGCAAACAAGAAACGCAATCGTGCTCACGCAGTGTTTCCAGCGTTGCCATGCGGTCTGGCACACACTTAGAACAGAATCCTAGTATTTCTATCACTCCACAGCTCGCGCTTGTAGGGAACGTGCTCCACAATAAATCACTACTGAATCCTGCTTGCCGGTGCTGGGTTCGTGGGCTGTCCGTTTGCTATTACCCCACGGTGTAGGGAGCTGGCTCTGATGTGGGCTTCCTGTGCAGTTGCCCACTTGAACTTTTGTAACCAGATCAAATGGCAGTTGGACTCCGGTACAAATTTCGTCGCTCACCAATGCCAATCTTCTCACAGAATCATACCGACTTTTGTTTTAAGCCTTAAGAAAAGGCAGTATGATTTCGATTCGATCGTATTGCTTAAGTGTTGAAGGTTACCATGTTGAGCTTTCTACCAATTTTAAGGCAAAATAACCAAAAGCTTTCCATAACCCCCAAACGCCAGTCTTTTGCTTCTTGCCTACTCCATTATTACAGGGAGGAGGGCGAAGTCTCTCTCCCGGCTCCCTCCAGATCCCCCCGCCCCAGAGCTTTGCTCACTTTCTCCAGGTTTTCAAACAGGTCCGCTTCCAGGGAAGCTGTGCTTGGGTGCAGAGTCATTGGTCAGGGGAGCAGAGGATATTACGCTCAGCTTTTCTGCGTCTGCTGGAAATTCCTGCCCAAACCTGCCGGACATGGTAAAGTCGGTGAAGGGCTAGGTCTTAGCTCCACAGGAAGGTCTTGTGGGACAACATATAAGGCATTATGCCGTGTGCCCCGCGCGGAGGTATCTAGTTCCCATCCGGGATCATTGCCCAAGAGCCCGGGGAAATGTGATCGCGACGCGGTGACTTACACGGAGCACGCCCAGGGACCATGGATGCGGTGCCCGCGCTGCAGCGCTGGGGTTGCACCCTGGACGGCTTCAGCGGTCAGCCTCCAGACTCCAAAAGACCCTTTGAGGGGCTCCAAAAACTTTAAGAAAGGAGCAGACGGGCGATACTTAACTATGGGGTAAAGAAATAGGGGTGCTTCGCTCATAGCAGGCGTATAATGGACCAGGCGAGAAAATAACAAAAATAATGAACAACCATATACCAGAGACATTTTGTGGGGGTGGAATGGGGAATGGGATCAAAAACGGGGGGGGTGGGGAGGGAAATGCACGGGATTATGGTGATGGCACACGGGTGACTTGGTGATGGGAAACCCAGGGGGATTACAATTGAGATGGAAAAAAAAATGTACAAAATGATGTAAAAATAAACTTTTGTAAAAAAAAATGGGGGTGCTTCGGGCGTGGGGCTGGTATTGGTGATAGACATCTGAGGAGGTGTGAACGTGTTCTCCCGAAACATACAGGTAATCTGTTACCTCCTCAATAATAATAATAATCCCACAAATTAAAAAAGAAAAAAAGAAAAAAACTGTATTGAGCGAATGTGCGCTAAAGAGACCTGTGGTAGAAAACCTTGGCTATGGAAGCAGCTGCTCAGGAAAGAAAGCTCCAGGCTAGACTTGGAATTCGGTTGGAGGGGAGGTAGTGAGCAGCTGGGAGTGGAGTCCCTGGGTGTGCTCTGGGGACGCAGCCCCGGAGGCTGGACACGTGGTGTCAGGCGTCAGGGTCTTTGCTCTTCTGCTTGACTTTGGGCTCCTTTTAGAAGGACGCGTCGCTGAACTGACAAAACCCTTGGCAGCGCTGGGCGGCTTCTGAACTGCTGAGGCTTGGTATACTGAACGCACTGCAGCGTGGGTGTGAACTGTCCTCCGGGGAAAGGGGAATCCTGCCCGAGGGGCGGTCCTTCGGGTGCCCCTCCGACGAAGCGCCCAGTAGGAAGGCGCTGCCGGCCACACTGGGCGCTTCGGCGGGCTCTCGGGCCGTTGCTTGAGTCGCGCTCGCGGTCCTAGCCTAGTGCGGACCGTCTGCAGCTTCGCTGGCCTTTCAAGTAAGAGGAAACTCAGCACCCACGCTGAGTGCTGGGGGCGCAGAGCGCGAGCGAAGTCTAAGCGGGGCCAAAGCCCGCGGCCCCTGAACCTCCTGCGCGTTAGCTATGCGAAGTTAGCTGCGCAGAGCTGTGGAGCGGAGGGACCCCCACGTCCCCTGCGGCGGAGCTTGCACCCCTGAACTAGCTGGCGGCGTGCCCGGGGGCGCGGGGCAGATTCTGCTATTGCCCAGAAGTTATTGGTCTGAGACTCGGTCGCAGCTGGGAGATAAACCCTTGCTTCCGAATCAAGGCTCCTTTCGCAGCCGCCTGCGTGACTGTGGAAGGGACAGAGCGGCGGGCTGGGTTCTCATAAATTAGAATGAAAACGGTGAGGGTAAGAGAGCTGTGCAGTCCCGAGGTCGTTGTCAGTGATACGGAGATGCTGCCGGGATACCTGGAGCAAGGTGCGGCGCAGGGGCAGCCTGTTTGAGAGAGGCCGCCAGGAGGCGCAGCGCGAAACGGGAGCGGTTGGATGGCCGCAGTCTACTTCTGGTTGTCTTCTTTAACCTGTTCGATGATGAGAAATGCGGGTGCGTTAGCACCCCCCAAATGTGGTGCGATTTCATGCAGCGTTAGCTGATCTCTCCCGGCTTTGGTTTCCCCAGACAAGGTAAAGGCACTTAGCTGTTTGGAGGTGGTTGAGGTGGAGGAGTTTGCCAGACTTGACCAGTTTGTCTGAATCCCTCGGCAGTGACAGGCACGAAACCGCTTGTTGAGCTTCCAATACAGCCAGGCACTTTGGAACGCACAGTATTCCGTCATTACACTCGGTTGTCCATTTATGAAACATTATGGATTGTGCTTTGAGGATGCTGGTGGGGTGCGGTTTGTGCAAGAACTGGAGAAAGGGTTTGAACCCAGCTCTGTTGGACCCCACACCACTGTGAACTTTAATCCTTATGTGCCACTGCTTCTGCTAAGGAGACCGGGTCGCTGTTTACTGGCATTTCTCTTTCTTCTGCTCCATAAAGGCCCAGTGCATTCATGATACAGGTGCTGAGTACATATCTAGGGCGGTGAGTGCCAGAAGCTCGACTTTCATTAATGCAAACAAACAAACAAACAAAAAAATGAATTACTGGGCCCTCCCTGGTGCGCAGCGGGCTAAAGCACAGCACTGAGAAGCTAAAGCCGCTTCCGCATGAGTTGGATTCCCGCCTGCCCCGGAGGTGACCACATGGAGTGGCAGACCTCTCCTGACCCGCCCACTGCTCCCCTCAGCAGTGTACTTCGTAGATCTGCCTGTTCTGCTCTCCACTCTGTCCCTGGTGAAGCCTCTCGCCGCCCTGAGCCTCTGGTCTGTACCCCAGTTCTGTATGCACAAATAAATAAATTAAAAAAAATGAATTACTTAAAAGAAATAGCAGAGTTGTGTGCCCTTATGTCTGTTGAATGAATGCATGAGTGAATCTGAGTAGATAGATCATATATTTATTAAATACCAAATTTAGCAAGAAGTGATTTATTGAGAAAGGGTGGAAATAAGCATTGTATGACACTTTAAATTATCTATTCCTTAAGTATTTATCTTTACATACTCTGTAAGTATTTGACTTTACTTGGAATAGTTTTACTTTTTTGTGACTTACGCTGTACAATATTATATAAATTTCACGTTTGTCATTGAGACTCAGCATGTATATGTGCTACATTAAATTCACCACTAACAGTTGGTCCAGCTGTTATTGAACAAAGATGCTCATTTTTCTGGTGAATTTCAAGATAGGTTTACACATGTGCTGAGCCTGCAGTTCCACTGGTTGATGTTTTCCTGGGGGAAATACAGGCACATGGACCAGGACATGTGGTCACGGACTTTCTTGGCAGGACTATGCGTAATAGCATAAGCTATTATGGTGAAAAGGATGTGGCAGTCAAGATAAAGGACTAAATGAGTTCATGGGGGGCCCCCATTCCCACTTTGTTTCTCTGATGACATACATGAACACTGGTGTCTTCCTAATTTGATCGATTTTTTAAAGATGTATTTATTTATGCATGCAGAACTGGGGTACAAGCCAGAGGTCCAGGGATTAGTGAGAGGATTCACCAGGGACAGAGCGGGGAGCAGAACAGGTAGATTGAGGGGAGCAAAACAGGCAGATTGAGGGGAGCAGTGGGTGGTAGTCAGGAGAGGTCTTCTGTACCATGTGGGTCAGATCCCACATGGGGCAGGGGATCAAGCTCACACTGAAGTGGCTGCAGGTAGCTTACAGTGCTGCGCTTTCCAGGGAGAACCTAATTTGACAGATTTTTAAATCTCAACTAATATTTGTTTCCAGATCATTAATAGTCCCAGTAACTGAACTGATAGTGCTGCCATCCAGAAAACTGAGCTTTTGCTTCTCCTTTGGACTAAATGCAGCTCTCTGCTTCTGACCTCTTTAGCCTCCTTTGAGGTTTCCTGCTTAATATGTGTTTCACATTCCACCCCCCTCTCTCCCAGCTGCAGGCTTATTTTCCATCACCACCTCAGATTTGGTGGGTTTACCTCTCCCCTTCAGTTCTCTCGCTTTCCTTTTCTTTATTTACTTTGCCCTTTGGACATTTGTCGTCCTAATAATGCAGAACTTATGCCAAATCTTTATTCAGATTGTGTCGTTTTCCAAACTACTAGAATGGATATGGACTAACGGTTGGTTGTATATATATTCTTTCACTTAAAAGCAGGTGTCTGACTCAGAGCTCTACCGCTAGATCCTCTGACCTAGAATTTGCAATAAACATCACAAGCCTTAAATTTTAAAGTTTTGGGAATCTGCTGTAGAGAAGGGATCCAAAATGCATGTGAGAATAAACTTGCTAAGGACAATTTTCCTTAAGTGACATTTAAGAAAAAAGGATAATCCAAATATTACATTAAAGAAAATTGTTAAGGTCCTCCTTAGTAGCACAAGGGGATAAGTCTCAGCACTATCACAAAGCTGCCAGAGTTCTTTCCCCAGCCAGGGAGCTGACCCATATGGCACAGAAGACCTCTCCTGTCTCCCACTGCTCTGCTCAGCAGTGTATTTCAGTCAGTTGGCTGGTTCTGCTCCTCACTCTATCTCTGCTGCCTCTAGTGAATCCTCTCACCAATCTCCACCCCCAACCCTGTACCTCTGACCTATGCCCCAGCTCTTATATACACAAATAAATAAGGCTTTAAAAATAATATAATAGTTTATTTTTACATCACTTTGTGCCTTTTTCCTAAATAAATCTTTTCTAAAAAAGAAAATTTTTAGTAAAGTACATCATAGAATAGATTGCCTTATTATAATTTAAAATATATTTATGAATATTTTCATCATTAATACTAATACTTTTAGATTAAAAAGGCCATCTGGAAATTTTGGTACACTGTATGATCTAAACTGAGGGACATATATCTAGAAGAAAATCTACTGATGTTAAAGTATATTCCATATTTTCTGCCTGTTCTGCTCCCCACTCTGTCTCTGGTGAATCCTCTCACCCACCATACCTCTGGCCTGTACCCCACTTATATAAGCATAAATAAATAAATATTTTTTAAAGATGTAAATAAAGGGACAGAATTACTATGTTCCTAAATAAGAAGACACCATATAATATAGTTGTCAAATATCCCAAAACTGATCATGCTCATGGATTCTAACCTATACACTATTCTCTAAAGATACTATAGAAAAAATTAGCTTGTTTGGCGGGGGGGGCCCTCCCTGGTGGCACAAGTGGTAAGTCTCAGTACTATGAAGCTATTTACAGCTACCACAGTATGAATGCGACCCCCAGCCAGGGAGTTGACCTACATGGAACAGCAGACCTCTCCTGTCTCACCTGCCGCTCCCCTCACAGTGTATTTCAGTCCATCTGCCTGTTCTGCTCCCCACTCTGGTAAATTCTTTCACCCTGCCTGACATCTCTAGCCCCAGTTCTTGTATGCATACATAAAGTCCTAAAGAGAAAGAAGTAACTTTTTGCAACTAAGGAATATTATATTAAGTGCTTTTCAAACTTCATCATCTATGCACTAAAATATTTTGTATTCCATACAAGTGGAATATTGGTAATGGATGATAGTATTCAAATCTGATTATGAAAACATTTAAAAATTGATCATTAATTGTCAGGAGATCATGGTCAATTGGGAAATAAATACTGAAACTACCTTATGGGACTTTGTGCTTTTCAAATGAAATTTTTTTCTTACTCCAAATTTTGTTTTTAATTAATGGAGTACCATTGTTTTATATCTTTATTAATCTTTTGGCAATACAGGATTTCTCCCCTTAGGTGTGGCCTCCGTAGCTCTCTCACCACCATAGTCCACTGTGCTCCTTTCTTCTTATTCCTCTCTGTCACCCTCCTTCTCTCCCTTCCTTCTTGGATGCCTCCTACCCATGGTCAGCTCTCAATTGTTGGTTTCAAAGTTTGTCTTTGTTCAACTCTGTTTGGTTTCACTGTATTCCACATAGAAATGCCACCAATAATTATTTACAACACCTTAAATTCTAATGGGGGAGGCAGGTTAAGTAAACAATAGAATATAAGGAAAGTAAGGCAGAGAAATGTGATAGAATGACTGGGACGAGTTGCTCTTTAAACTGGTTGATCACAAGAATTGTCACTAGGGGGCCTCCTTTGAACTGAAATCTAATGAAGTGGGGAGATCAACAGGCAGAGGTAACAGCTGATGGGCGTTGAGAGCTTCGAAAAGGGGTGTAATTTAGTGAGACTTCTACACCATCAAGATCAAGGCCACAGGTGATAGCCACAGAGGCTAATGGTGCAAAAACCCTGATTAATTCAGATCAGATTATTGCAGACCTGCAGTGTATTTTCAAGTAGCATAGTGGTTCTCAAAGTGTGATCCAAAGATTCTTTGGGTGCAGGTTCCCAAGACCTTTTAGGAGTGAGCAAAGTCAAAGCAAAACGATAGCTATTTAGTATTTATAGTACTGTATTGTTATGTGCCTTTTTCTCTTTACAGAAACTACTGTATCCTCAACACAGTTCTAGGCTGGGATGCCAATGATTTAAGTCCTTACTGTAGACTTCACCCACCACATATCATATATGTTTGAGCTGCAAGCTGAATTTGTCAACCTTGTATGAAAAGCATTGTTATTTGAGAGATAAATTGTATTTATTCAGACTTAAGTATTTGGCATACATTTTCTCAAACAGCCAAGAGAGCCTGTCACTTTAATGACTACAACTGAAAACTACAATGATAAAAGTCAACCATATAAGTAAAAATTTAAATTTTAGAAAACTTTCATGAGCTTGATGTTTTTCTCATACTTAAAGATTTTTCTAACGAGATCTGTGATAATATAACAAATGAAACTGTTTATTTTCCAAATTAACCAATTCTTCAGTTTAAAAATCATGCATAGGTGCAGGATTTTCTACTCTTTAGAAAAAATCAGCACAACTGATTTTTTTTTTTTTTAAGATTTATTTATTCGTACAGAACTGGGGTACAGGCCAGAGATGCGGAGGGTGAGAGGATTCACCAGAGACAGAGTGGGGAGCAGAACAGGCAGATCGAGGAAGTACACTGCTGAGGGGAGCAGCGGGCGGGTCAGGAGAGGTCTGCCACACCATGTGGTCACCTCCGGGGCAGGCGGGGATCGAACTCATGAGGAAGTGGCTTTAGCTTCTCAGTGCTGTGCTTTAACCCACTGCGCCACCAGGGAGGGCCAGCACAACTGATTTTAATATATCATAGAGTGAATTAATCAGGTTGTTTGAACCATGAGTCTCTGTAGCCTTGATCATGTTGATGCAGAAGGCTCCAGGGAGCAAGGGCTCAGGGCCTGAGGCCTGATTGTAGACAGCTGTGGGCGTGTGTAAATGGGCACACCTGAGCCTGGAGGCTGGGGCTATAAGGGCGGCATCACTAGGCACACGACTACCACTACAAGAGGACGAACTGCATGCCTACAGAGGAGGTGAGACCATAAGAGGATGCCTAAGAGAGGCCATAGAAAGAGTAATGATTCAAGGGGTGAGGGACAGTCAGTTGCTTGCCTCCTTGCATGCCAGCCTCCCTGTCTGGTGTGTCTGCATACCTGGTTCCCGGAGAGTATTAAAGCCTGAAAAATCCACTGAGGGCTCCAGAACTCTCCATGGACCCGAATCTGTAGTGAACCTGCCCTGTGCTTGCTGGCACTAAGTAAGCCATGGGGTAAGATTTCCCAAGAGCATATAGACAGTGAAGTGTCATGGAATGTATTTGTTTTTAGCTGTATACGCTTGATACAAATACAGGGGAAGACTTTTCTGAGCTCTTCTCTACCTGAAGACAGATTCTTCTAAAGGACCTCATCCAGACTCTGTCAGAAACTACCATGCTCACTGTCTATCCTTCTAAGGGTGTTGCGGCATTGTGATTTATGGAAAATGTGCAATAGGGCCCTCCTGGTGGTACAATGGGTTAGGACGCAGCACTGCAAGTGAGCCTTAGCCATTTCAGTGCAAGTTCTATCCTAAGCCCCAGAGGTGACCCACATGGCATGGGAGACCTCTCCTGTCTCACCCGCTGCTCTCCTCAGCAGTGTACTTCATCCAGCTGCCTATTTTGCTCCCCACTCTGTCTCTGGTGAATCCTCTCACCACCTCAGGCCTACACCCCAGTTCTGTATGCATGAAAAAATAAACCTTTAAAAAGAAATTGCACAATAGTCACCCTGATGACCAACTATATATATCTCTCATATGCATTTGGTCTTCATCCACAATTCTTGGTTCACAGCTCCCCAAGCCTTGGAATTTCCTAGTGTTTAAAGTGTCTCTTGTTACGATAATGAGGTAATTTGGGGTAAATTGCCTACAGTGGAAAGCTGGTTGCTAGGGGAACCAACCTTGTAATGAGAGGGCGGGAACTTCCAGTCCCACCCCTTGACCAGAGGGAAGGCTGGAGGTTGAGTTCTATAAGCTAATTAGTCAACAATGCCTACGTAAGGAAGCCTGCTTGAAAAACCCAAAAGGAGGGCTTCCAGACTGGGAAAACAAAGCTTATCTTAGTGGGGACAGAAGCCAGCCCCTTAGTTCCAGAACTTCGCCCTGCTTCTTTTTATCTGGATGTTGATTCATATCCTTTAGTATCCTTCCTAAAATTTTGGAGATCTAATGAGTAAGCGGGCTGAGTCTGAGGAGAGTGTCTTGGGAACCTTAGATTTGTAGCAAGTTGTTCAGAAGCACAGATATTAAGGACCTGGACCTGCACCCGAAATCAGAGAAGTCCTGGGAACCTTCAGTTTGGAGCCTGTTGATCAGGTGGTAGGCAGCCTGATCAGGTGGCAGCCTGTGCTTAAGGCCTGTGTCCTGGGAGACTAGACCCTTAAAGGGTGGACCTGGCGCTCTCTTTCAGTGTAGATGGTATTAGAATTGAGTTGAATTCTCAGTAGCTGCCTCTGGCAACTTGGATGGAGCTGGAAAAGATCATGCTTAATGAGATAAGCCAGAAAGAGAAAGAAAAATACCGGATGGTTTCACTCATAGCAGGAGTATAATGGACCAGGCGAGAAAATAACAAAAATAATGAACTGACATATACTGGACCAGAGACATTCTGTGGGGGTGGAGTGGGGAATGGGATAAAAAATGGGGGGTGGGGGGGTTGGGGGGGAGGGAAATGCACGGGACTATGGTGGTGGCACAGGGGTGATTTGGTGATGGGAAACCCGCGGGGATTACAATCGAGATGGAAAAAATGTGCAAAATGATGTAAAAATAAACTTTGTAATAAAAAGAAAAGAAAACAAAATAGCTGCCTCTGAGCTACTAGGGCACTCCCCTTATACTTTTATTTTTTAAGAGCTAACTAAACAAGCTACCTTTTGTGGTGCTTAATTTATGCCATTCTAAACTAAGAAGTCAGGTTTTAGCCATTTCCTTTTCAAGACACTGTTTTATCCTTGTATACCTCTTCTATACTTTAATAAGGAAAATATTTTTATTTCCACAACATTGTTCTTGATTATTTTAAGTTGGTTTGCCTTGCTTTCCAAATGACTTGCCCCAAACCCTCTTCTCTGGCCTCCCATCTCTGTTAAGAAACTCAGACAAGAAACCTTTTCTCTGCATTGTGCAAAACTGAGACAAAATTCCATTTATACTACTTACCACTCCTGATCTTCAACCCAAAGAGTTTCCTTCCTTTATAAAGTGGAGATATTAAAACTCCCCAAAATACAGTTGGGAAAAGTCAATGAATTAGTAAATATAGGGTACCATTGGTGTACCAACTGTATAAGCTAACTGAATAAACCAACTGTATAAACTGTATAAACTATATAAGGCACCCAGTCCAGTCATGGTAGGTGTTAACGTTTGTGGCCCAGCCTTCTCCCACTTCTACTTCAGTTCAGTAGCTCTTTCATGATTTTCTAGGCTCTCACCTTCAAGCTCAGTACTGTTTAATTTTTTTTTTTTTTGAAGGGTAGGTATCTTGTTCATTCATTGTCTGCCTCATATACATGAACACTTAGTGGACGAGACATATCTGGTTTGACAAAGTCAGACTCTGTCCTCTGTTCAGGCTCCATGTTTTCATTCTTTTTCCCTACTGGCCTTTCCTGAGCTTCCATTCCCGATACTCAGCTCTCATCTCCTTAGGAATCTTGACCATGCTCTTTACATATTCCTGTTCAGGCATGTTTTTCTCTTCATGTGAGTATATTTCCAGGAATTCTTCAACTTGTAGCAGCATTCGGAAACCTGTACCTCAACTGCTGTCTTCTCTTCCTCCCCTCCTAAAGTTAAATTCAAGTCCCCATCAGCAGCCACGGGTAACCTGAGTGACACCCAGAATATCAATACCAGATTTCCTCCATTTTCTCCTTATAAACTCCAAATGAACTATACAATGTCTTCATTCCTCCTAACTTCATATATATATATTTCAGTCTACCTTTGCAGCATTGTCTCTAAATTTTTGCCAAGATGTCCCAATAGCCTTTACATTATTGTCTTCAATATATCAATAATTGTATTTTGTTTACTGACAAATGTACAGGTTTGTACTTTGTTTTACTGACTCAGCTTCTGCTTAACTCCCTTAACTTAAATACTGATTGCTTTTTATTTATAGGATGTTGTGGGTGTCAGCCATAAATGGGTTGGCTTCTGTCCTCACTTTTTCCCTTCTTATGTGGTGGGGTTGCGTCATCACTGCCTCTATGAGAGGTGAAAAACTATGAAGACATGCGAAGCCTGAAAGTTAAGTGTTGGCTTTCTGCAAAATACAAAAAGGTAACTGCAAAATCAAAACAGAAATTTTATTCCAGTAACAAAACTGTGACACTTCTTTCAAATTCTAAGCGAAAAGTGGTATGTGTGATATGTGGATGCATTTTATGCCATTCATGTAGTGTCTGGAGGCAACCAGTTTTTGAAGCTTGAAGAATTAAGAAAACTTTTCTCCTCGCTGTGATAATACGACTCTAAATCTCCTTTTCCCTTTCTTTTCATCCTTCAAAAAATATGGAGAGTTATAGGCATTGCAAACCTTTCCAAACATCACAAGTAACATGAAAAGGAGCAGCTGCCACCTCTATCTCAACACTTCTTTCTTGCCAGCATGACTTGCTGGTTTACCACAGGTATTTTTAGTCACACCTAGCATAGTCATCATTCTTGAATATTACTGAAATTTCTTGCTGCTCCCATTACCATTCTATTCTAATATGTGCTTGAGATTTTCATTTAAGTTAAGCTCATGCTGGTGCTTTTGTTGTGTGTATACGCAGAGTGTGATTACACAAGCCTGGGTTACAGGGACTGCTCTGTCATGTGCTTTCTGTCATGGTCACTCAGTGACTTGTGACTAAGCGATCCTGCTGTGTGGTCAGGGTTATTAAGGAACAACAAGGACAGTAGCTGAGACCAGAGAGATAACAGGAACTTCATAATAACCATCCTCTAGCCAACCCAGACTCCCCACCCTGGAACCAGAAGATTTCCTTGATGATTTTGTAGTTGCTACTGGGAGCATTTATAAAAGTTGCTGAGTGTATCCTGAGTATTATTCAATAAGCTCATTTGTCCTGGGTGCTGCTATGCCCCCACTGAGCCAGGCACGATCAGGTGGTGACTCCTAGTATGTGCAATTGACACACAGGTTGCCAACTGCCCTCCAGAGCATTGTGAGGGCCAGAGCAGTGCTTGATCTTTTGATCAAGTAGGGAGCAATAATCTCTCTCCCTTGTGTGATGGTGGTTTCCTAGACCAGGATGTTCAAAACTATATATGTATTTTTCAAAACTATATATATATATTTTTTAAAGATTTATTTATTTATTTGTACAGAACTGGGTTACAGGCCAGAGATGTGGAGGGTGAGAGAATTCACCAGAGACAGAGCGGGGAGCAGAACAGGCAGATCAACGAAGTACACTGCTGAGGGGAGCAGCGGGCGGGTCAGGAGAGGTCTGCCACGCCATGTGGTAACCTCCAGGGCAGGTAGGAATCGAACTCATGCAGAAGTGGGTTTAGCTTCTTAGTGCTGTGCTTTAACCCGCTGCGCCACCAGGGAGGGCCCAAAACTATATTTTTAAAAAGATTTATTTGTGCATACGAGAACTGGGGTATAGGCCAGAGGTGCAGGGGTTGAGAGGATTCGCTTGAGACAGAGTGGGAAGCAGAACAGGCAGATGGACTGATATACACTGCTAAGGGGAGTAGCGGGCAGGTCAGGAGAAGTCTGCTGCACCATATGGGTCAGCTCCTTGGCTGGGGGTCAAACTCGTGCTGTAGTGGCTGCAGATAGCCTCATAGTGCTGGGCTTTAACCTGTTGTGCCACCAGGGAGGGCCCTTACATTGCAGAGGTCTGCTGTGCCTTGTGGGTCACCTCCCCGGATGGCCCTTGGGTTGGAAGCACTGAGACTTAACCCCTAGGCCACCAGTGAAGCCCAGGATGTCCAAAACTTTATATTCAGTTGTCAAATTGTTCTTTAAATGTTTTACATTTTAAAAGGGTAGGTTTATTAGGTAAGAAAAGAAGAAAAAGAGAGCACCTTCATAGTCACAAGCCTAGAGGAGAGTTGCCTCTCCTACTTTTTGCAAGGAAATGGTTCGTGAACAAAAACACCTGCATAGTCTTAGGCAGGCAAGAAAGCTACAATTTCTGCCTGTTCTTTCCATTGTTTAATTTCAGACCTTTTTCTCCCTAAATTAAGACATGCATATATGGGCTGGCCTGCAGACAGGTTTGCATAATATGATGACTAAGCTCAACAGTCCATTTCCCTAAGAATGAATTCTGTCCAATGTTGCTCTTCAAACTCAGGTAGGTGAATAATGTTGGAGCAAATCCCATCAATGATTCAGCCCACTGACCCATGTCCAGATGATGCCAAATTTAGGTTGATTAACCAGTTAGAATGGAAAGTAAGTTTATTTTAGAAATGAGCAAAGTGACGATCAACAGGTTTAGGTGATTACTCAATTTCTTCTATTAACAAAGAGCTAGAAGACTCAAACCCTGCTCCAAGCTTTATGTTTTTATTTTTGCTTAAAAATATCCTCTGGAATTCAAAACTTATCTTTCAAGATGTAGCATTCTGTTCATTAAATATTTTCCTTCCTCCTTTGCTACCTACTGAGGATGTATCATTCAACAGTTTCTGTTAAGAGATTACATATGACGGGATCGATCACTGCCTTCTCTCCTTTTCTCCCAAGATACCATTTAAACCTGTGTAACCTGAGGAAGTAATCCATCAGCCACCTCAGGAGGAAAAAAACCAGACTATCATCTGGCCTCTCTAGGAAAACAGAATTCTCATATCAGGATTGAACTATCAACCCAACTCATGCTTTTTCCACCTGGCAGATGAATTGCTCCTGTTTCCTTCTGTCTCTCTAAGGTAAGAGAAACAAAGTTATTACCAGAGACCAAAGGACTTTATTATAATCAAGGTACATCACTGCTGACTCAAACTTCCCATAGTTTATAAACTCAGCCTCACAGACAGAATTGCTGATCTAAGAATCACCAGGGAACATGACCAATTCCCTACGGTCCATACCTGACCATTAGCTACACCAGCCTTTCCTCAGCACCCATGGGCCTGAGCAGGAGGGGCTGGAGGAGGAAGGAGAGGAAAGCATTGTTCAAGAATAGCGTTTATCCCGGATGGGGGAGGGGAAGCCCCCTGGAAGCAGGTTCAATAAGGAAAAGAAAGAAAACTGTCAGCCTAACAGGGCATTGGTTTGAGGATACTTGGCCCTCACTGGTCTGCAGTAGTGAGTCTCTGTCATCCTTATGATGGAAAGAGCCTACTTTGAATTTCATTATGTACTGGTAGGAAGTCCAAATATTTTTCCAATATTTCATCAAATCCTGAAGTCTTCAGTATCCTTTCTTCCAACTGCTTCTGCATCTAGCCATCTTTTTCCTATTTTTACCCCGTCAATATGAACACAGATGTGAACACCTTTCATTATAGCCAAGTTAGGTTGTCTGTGACACAGACTTGACTGAAGGTTTGGGGATAGTTAGCCAGTTGTATCTGTTTTAAGTTTTCATGAGATTACAATTATCATAAAAGCAAAAATCTGTCCATTTGTGCTGTAAATCCAAGACAGAGAACAATTAGAGGATGCTTATGAAGTATCTTCTGTGTGAATGAAGTAAGGCATCTTCAAAGAAAATACGAGCAATACTTACTTTGCACACCCTTAAGTCTTCAGCCTCTTCCCACCAGGCCTGTCTCACTGGCCACTTCCATCGATGCAGCTCCCTGAATTACCATCTTATGGGTTCTTCTCTTTTAATTTTTTCACCTTCCCCTTAATATCCGACTTCCCGGCATGCTCCTGGGAACTTCAGATTTTCCTCATTTTATTATATAAAGCAATTTACATTTCTCCATGCAAACTGAGGTTTGTATATTCAAATTCATGCAAATGCTGAACAAAACATTAACCTTTTAGTTCATTTGGATATACATGTTAACATCTAAACCTATGAAAATATAATTAATACTTCCTTCAAAGGAAAAAAAATTAAAGCAGGAATCATTAAAAATTACATTTTACACCTTATATATTTAGAGCTAATGCACATTTTTTTTACAAAATTTTAAAATATATTCATACATCATCCTTCATTTTTGTACAATGTATGAATTTCCCCATTAAATTCCCACTACCAGTTCACCCATGCACCATCACCATAGTCCCTTGTGCTCTTCCCACTCCTGTCTTGGTCCTTCTCCCTCCTCTTCCCCTATAGAATGTCTCTGATCTATAGTTACCTGATGATTTTGATTTTTTACTTTTTCTCCTGATTCCTTTTTGTTTTCTCTACATTCCTTCTGTAGGTGAGACCATTTGATATTTTTCTTTTTCTCTCTGGCTTATTTCATTAAGCATTATCCCTTCAGCTCATCCATGTTGCTGTGAAAGGCATGAGTTTATCCTTTTTGATTGCTGAGTAATATTCCATTTTGTAAATATATCACATTTTCTTGATTCTTTGATCCAGTTATCTATTTTTGGGCATTTAAGTTGCTTCCATATCTTACCTATTGTAAATTGTGCTGCAATAAACATAGGGTTGCAGGTGTCCTTTTGAATTAATGTTTTTGTGAACTTTGAGTAGATTCCTAGGAGTAGAATTGCTAGATAATATGGAAGCACCATTTTTAGTAGTTCAAGGAAGCGCCATGCAGCTCTCCATAGTGGCTGGACCAGTTTGCATTCATACTAGCACTGTAGGAATTACACCTTAAATTTTTTATCTCAAAAAATCTTCATGTTCTTTTACCCATTGATTGATGTCAGACTAGGGACTCTTCTTTGACCACAGAGGTCCTGATTGTGGCTCTGAACAAACTGTCTCAGTAAACTGCACCTTTCATGCATCTTAGACTGATTTCACCGTTGTAAGATGATTGATAAACTCTCCATGGGCAGAATCGTTTTACAGTGTATGCAATACTCCCGGGCATTTTAGTCTTCTTGCCACAATCATTTTCTTGGTAATTTGTCTTTGTTTTAGGATTTCCAACAGCTTTCATATATTTTTTTACCAGATGATAGAAAATTTAATTAGGACTTAACTTACAGGAGACAAATGTGGCCGACTAGGAGTATATGCAGGGTTCCTTTGGAGAAAAATGACCATCCCCATCGGCTGCAGGCATTCCATGGATTTCAGTAATCTGGCAAGTCTGTTAGATCAGGTGAAAAATACTTTCCCTTAGTAAATTAAGATCATTTCTCTACTTTTGTGCTTAGTAAAAAGTTTTCATGTCTTAGTTTAATCATTCCTTGGTAAAATTCCTTTTGTAAAACTCCTTTTTGCATCTCCACTGTGATATGTAGACAGGTCTGCTGCAGTGTGCAGGGAGGCAATGTGACCCCCACAGGTGTGCAGGGGACCCAGAGAGCCAGCCTGCAAGAGGGCACCGGAGTAGTAAACATACACACAGGCTCAGCTGCCCCTGTCCCAGAGTCATTTCCTCTTTTCTCCTATCTTTAGAGGCTTCGTGTTCCATTGAGTACATCTCATAAATCTACCAACTCAGGTTTTCCATTATTTGCTTTTGACCCTTGAAACTCTCCCAGCAGATCCTACCTCTAATTATAATCCCCACTTAGTGGTTTGACAACATGAAACAGACGTAATTCTTCTCTTCAAGGCTCCAGGAAGGTCTGTTATGTGGTTCTTATGTGAAATTCTTTTCCTGGTTACATGCTGTAAGCAGAGGTCGTGAGACTGCCTCTCCTTTCTGTCTTTACAGCTGAGTCAAAGCCCCCTGATCTTGATCTCCCTTGTCTGCCTTTTCTTTTTTTTCTTATCTACCATTTCCAGACCAAATTAAAAAAGAAAAACTCCATTTCATACCACAGGAAGTGGTAATAACAACAAATAAACAAGAAAATCTGGTTTCAAGCTTAGCTAGGGAATGTAGTGTATATAAAAACCTTTCCCGGGCCCTCCCTGGTGGTGCAGCGGGTTAAAGCACTGCACTGAGAAGCTAAAGCCACTTCCACATGAGTTCGATTCCCGCCTGCCCCGGAGGTGACCACATGGTGTGGCAGACCTCTCCTGACCCGCCCGCTGCTCCCCTCAGCAGTGTACTTCGTCGATCTGCTTGTTCTGTCCCCCACTCTGTCTCTGGTGAAGCCTCTCACCGCCCCCGAGCCTCTGACCTGTACCCCAGTTCTGTATGTACAATAAATAAATTTAAAAAAAAAAAAAAAAAAAAAAACCTTTCCCGGCTGCAAAGGTTCTCCCTTGAGACAGCCATGTTTCTCTCTGCAGCCTGGCTCATCCTGCTGACATCCATTCCAGGGCACATCCGCTCCTCATCACCATTGCCTACTGCTGTCCAACTATCCCACCCAGAAAAGAACCCCTCTGCTTCCTGCTAGAACAGAGATGAAATCTGTGAGGCATGAGTGGCCGCCACCTGGAGTCCTCCTTGTTTCCTGTCAACCCTGGATGGCATCTGTTGTCCTACTGATCTCCCCTGACCTTCCTTCTGCTCCCACTCTTAATACCCAATGCTCAGCCTTCTGGGACACCCACACCATGACCCACAAATGTTTCCACGTTCCTTATCTCTTCATGAACTACTCATTGTACCTCCTGGCTGTGTTAGGAATAAGAGAGATGAGGACTTAGTGTGGGGCACATATAGAGTGCCAGACCCTTGTGACAGGGTCTGTATCTGAGCCCATCCGTACTGAGACGGAATGGCATATAGGGAAGGGAGACCTAATACAATCCACATCTTAGACTGTCCGATAGGTTCGGGAGAGTTTATCTGGGTAGTTCTTTCAGTTTGCATATCTTTGTTACAGATAGACCTTTAAACGCATGCTCTGTATCATAGTTTTAAAATATTAAAAACAAAAGCTGTTCTTTGAGGCGTGTCCATGACTCTGTCCTTTTCACCAACCACTGTCCATTGCTGACATCCTGATTGCTGCATTAACTCACTGTTACACCTGCTGAACAGCCTCTCTGGCAAGGGCCTGCTATCGGTCTGGTGGCTTTTAACACTCAGTAAGTGACCTCTCTGAGTCCTAGAGTTCCTCCGTTCAAAGACGTCTCTGTCATGCTCAGCTTACTCACTCATGTGGAAAATCTACCCTCTTACATTGTCCTTCTGACTGTATCTTCCATTCTTACAAAACTCTTCTTTATGTCTTTCTCTTGTCAGTTTAGATTTTCAATTCAAACAATCAAAACACTCTTGACTTTTTCAACTTGTTTAAAAGTGCATTTTTTTCTTTAATTGTACCCACCCAGAAAAACTCCAGACCTGAGTAAGCCTCACCATTCACTTTCTCATGCCCGCCCTGGGGCCACTGAATATTGCCAGGGAATCCATGAGCCTGGACTGAGCAGGGCTGTGCCACATCCCATCACAAACCTAATCTCACCACTCATCGCTGCCCAACTACCTTAGTCCATGTCGATTATCAGTCTCATCTCACTCGTGACAGTGACATGTAAGTCCTTCCCTTCTCAGACCTCTGACTGCTCAGCTTACCTTTCACTCTCAGTCAATGACTCACCTCCTTTGGAAAATAAATTCTAAGACAAATTACCTTGTCCTCCAGCCCACATAGCTAGAAATGTACATGTTAGTTGACCCTTGAACAATACGTGTTTATTTGAATTGAGGCCATCCACTCCTATGTAGACTTTTCTGTAATCATTACTTATTAATAACCACAGGACTGTAAAAGTATTTTCTTTGCCCTAAGATAATCTTAATATGTTTTCTCTAGCTTAGTTTATTGTGACAATACAGTATATATTGCACTGTACAGATATCATACAAAGTATGTGTTAGTAAACTAATATAATAGGTGAGGCTCTGGTCAATAGCAGGTTATTTTTTCAGAAGAATAAAAAATTACATTCAGAATTTCAACTACACAGGGACTCAGTACCCCAAGCCCCTGTGTTGTTGCAGGGTTAACTATGGAAGCCTCATCCTTCAGTACTCTCTCCCTTCCACAGAAGTGTTGTTCCCTTCTGCCATGTTTGCGGTCCTGTTGGCCTCCCATTTTTGTGGCACCATTCTCAGTCATGCCTTCTCCCCACATTTTCCACCTCTTCCTTTTGACTAAATTTTTAAAAAATATTTATTTATGCACACAGAACTGGGCTACAAGCCGGAAGTGCAGGGGCAGTGAGAGGCTTCACCAGAGGCAGAGTGGGGAGCAGAACAGGCAGATCGACAAAGTATACTGTTGAGGGGAGCAGTGGGTGAGACAGGAGAGGTCTGTCACGCCATGTGAGTCACCTCTGGAGCCAGGGATTGAACTCACATTGAAGGGATTGTGGCTAGCTTGCAGTGCTGCATCCTAATCGGTTGTGCCTCCAGGGAGGGCCATTGACCAACTTCTTATCAGCATTAAGTAGCTCACATAACCCCACCCTTAAAAGTCCTCTCATAACCCTATCTCCCCACAGGCTGTCCCCTATTTCTCCCTCCACTTCTGGTAAGGGTAACAAAGCCTCTGATGGTTTCAGTAAGTAGATTTCAAAAACTAGTCTGTTTTTCAGATTCTGTTCCACTATAAAATGATAAGAATCAAGAGTACTATGCCATTTGATTTTACTAATCCCCTATTAGATTATTTAGTACTACAACTTCATTTCTTTCTCTTGGGATGAACAGCAGAACCAGGTAGGCTAAGCAAAGGGAACTAGAGTTTTCACCCCAGGTTCTTTACATCAGTGTCCTTTTTCAAGTCATGTCCCAGAAGTCTACCCTCCATATAGGCACTATGATGGGAAATGCAGCTGCCCAGATATCACCAGCTGTCACTTTTAGTTACCCAAAGATCTGGGCTATGGCCCAGATTCTACAAAAAAATGAAAAAAGTTTCAGAGTCACCACCACTTTGATAGGTTAAACTTACCAACAATTTACATATTACATCTGGTGAGTTTGCAACTGTACATAAAGTGACTTTTGGGGAAAAGTTATAGTGCTATTTATCACTCGTTTTTCAAAACATTAAGGTTTTACCCCCAGTTTTATTGAGGTATAATTGAGAAATAGGGACCTCCCTAGTGGCACAAGGGGGTTGTATCTAAGCACTATGAAGCTATCTGCAACTACTGCAGCACAAGTTTGATCCCAGGCCAGGAAGGTGACCCACTTGGTATAGCAAGTGTCTCACCCACTGCTCCCTTCAGCAGTTTATTTCAGTTAGTCTGCCTGTTCTGCTCCCTCACTCTATCTCTGGTGACCCCTCTCACATGCCCCACTTCTGGCCAACACTCCAGTTCTTGTATGCATAAATAACTCTTTTTAAAAAGTGAGAAATAAATTTGTTCGTGTCCAAGTTTCACAATTTAATGTTTTGATATATGTATACATTGTGTAGAATGCACTGCAATCAAACTAATTAACATTTCATATAAATATCACTTCACAAATCAACTCATAATTACCTTTTTTTAATTTATTTACTCATTCATACAGAACTGGGGTACAGGCCAGAGATGCGGAGGGTGAGAGGATTCACCAGAGACAGAGTGGGGAGCAGAACAGGCAGATCGACGAAGTACACTGCTGAGGGGAGCAGCGGGCAGGACAGGAGAGGTCTGCCACGCTATGTGGTCACCTCCGGGCAGGCGGGAATCAAACTCATGTGGAAATGGCTTAAACTTCTTAGTGCTGTGCTTTAACCTGCTGTGCCACCAGGGAGGGCCCATAATTACCTTTTTTAAAAAAATGGAGATAGCACTTAAAAGCTATGCTCTTAGCACATTCCAAGTATACAATACAGCATTGTTAACTATAGGGCCTTGTTGATGATTGCTGTACATTAGAACTCCAGACTTTATTCATTCCTGCATAACTTGAATTTTATATTCTTAGACTGGCATCTCCTCGTTTCCTCCCTCTCCTTAGTCCCTAAAAAATCATTTTATTCTCTGCTTCTATGTGTTAAGACTGTTTAAGTCCCATATATTAGTGGGATCATACTGGCTTATTTTACTCAACATATTGTCCTCCAAGTTCATCCATGTTGTAAATGGCCTTTTTCATGGCTGAATAATGTCCTATCTCATGTAGCTATATACTTATAAATATGTATATGTGTAATATAATATCCCACTTTTCTTTAATCACTCATACATCAACAGACATTTAGGTTGTTTCTGTATCATGCTATTGTGATTGATAATGCAGTGACATGGGATTACAGATATATTCTGGAGATTTCCCTTGGGTACATACCTAGATCATAAGCTCTATATTGTTTTTCATAGTGACCAGCAATTTCCATTTCCAACAACCATGCATGCACTCCCTTTTTTCTATATCCTCACCAACTCTTTTTACCTTTTGTTTTCTTTTTTATCACAATTCTAACATTGTGGGTTTTTGATTTGCAGCTCCTTGATATAGTGGTTTTGGCTGATATGTACTTGCTGGCTATTTGTCTTCTTTGGAGAAATGCACATTTAGTTCTTTGGACCACTTTTTTAGTTGGATTATTTATTTCTTGCTAGCTCTCATTTCCTTAATGTTGAATTGCAAGAGTGCCTTGTACATTTTGATTATTAGCCCTTTATCAGATAATAGGGTTTGCAAATACTTTCTCCTTTTCCATAGGTTTCCTTCACTAGATTATTTCCTTACTTATGCAAATACCTTTTTTTGCAAGGTTTTTTGTTTTGTTTTGTTTTTGTGTTTTATTTGTTTGATGCAGTTTCCCTTGTCTCTTTTTTTGCTTTTACTACCTGTGCTTTTGGTGTCATGTTCAAAACCAATATCATCTTTTTTTATTTGTTTTCTTCTGGTAGTTTTATAAGTTTAGCTTTTGTGTCTATGCCATTA
Source organism: Condylura cristata (assembly GCF_000260355.1). Taxonomy (NCBI): domain Eukaryota; kingdom Metazoa; phylum Chordata; class Mammalia; order Eulipotyphla; family Talpidae; genus Condylura; species Condylura cristata. Next base: position 11,857,444 of record NW_004567137.1, read on the forward strand.
ATTCACTTTTAGTTGATATTTTGGATAATGTGAGATAAGAGATCACTTTCATTTTTCTGTATGTGGGTATCAAAGTTTTCCCAAAGTCATTTTCTGTATGTGGGTATCAAGTTTTCCCAAAGTCATTTATTGAAGAGAACATCATTTCTCCATTTTGTGTTCACACCCTTATTGGAGATCAGTTGATTATAGATTATTATAGATTATTTCTTAGTACACTAGTGGCACAAAAGAGAGCCATTAGTTGCTTTTTATGCCAGTACCACACTGTTTTGACTACTGTAACTTTGTAATATATTTAACCAAGAAGCGTGATACCTCCAAGTTTATTCTTTCTCAGTATTGCTTTGGATATTAAGAT